>NW_015540842.1:2842057-2851223 GCF_001515605.1 Sinocyclocheilus anshuiensis | reverse complement strand
TCAAAACCTTTCATCAAAGTTGTCCTAAAACCAAAACAATACCCAAGCTTAAATCAAAACGGCCAAATTTGAAATGGATTTTTGAGTTGCATTTCAATCTCTTCCCAACAGGGTGTGTTCCTCATTGTGACTAGGTCTTGATCAGCCTTTATCAAGAAGAAGAGCATGAATAGTACTTTCTGCCCAAGTGTGTCATTAAAGTTCACAGGGCCCGGGACAGTTTTTTACGAGCGAGCGTCCATATGCCCAGGAGTAGAGTAGCCTGTACCATAAAGGACCTAATCTGGACCCTCTATCATGGCCTGGGACAGCGCTCCTGGTTGAACCCTCCCTGACAACATCCCCAACATGGCCCTCCTCATCGCAGAACTGCACCAGGTTGCTAACAAATCTGTTCGTCTGGTGGGTCTGATCAGGCCTTGCGAGGAAACATAAGTCAGCTACGCCCAGCAGTGTGTCCTCTCTCCACAGCAGAGCAGTTCAGTTTGTAATTGAACAACCCAGAAAACATGAATTAACATATCTGAACCTTGCTCAGGTGGGCTTTTGATTTATGAGTACATATGAGTGTGGTTATCTTGTTGCTTTAAAAAGGCAAGTTGCTACTTACGATTTGTCAAATGTAAACTTACATTCTTATACTTGTGTAAACAATGATTCTGAAAATGAAATGAATGAAACTGCTACTCTGAAAACCATCAGTAAAACCCTGACACAGTCTTCCGGGTTGACCTGCCAGTTGATATCACAACTGAACAGCTCTTTTTCTTTCTTTGTTTGCTGATGAAGCCCTTGTATAAAGGATGGAGCGGATGAGAGCTTCTGGAGAAGCTGGCCTAGCACTGCAATAAAAACAAGAGCATTCTCCATTATTGAACTCTAGAGGTCGCTCTAATACCATTGTTGAGTGAAAATGGTGCTGGAAGGAAATAAAGTAGTTTTATTACTGTGTACTGTGTGTACGTCTCTCTGGAGTTTTAAGTGGTTTGTGTAATAAATGCACAGATCACTTAGAGCTATTTTTTCTTTTTCAATTTTAAGTTGCACATATTGTGTGCAGTAGCTGGAACAGACCATCCAGTCCACTCATGAAGCACAGATTGGGCTTGTATGTTTGAGATGATCCTTGTATGTGTTTGTTTACAGAAATCTCTACCAAGGTTATATTCTCACACAATGTCACTGTGTTCCTTTATGTCAGGGTTCTTCATATCTGGCCCTCAAGTTCCACTGTCCTATAGAGTTTAGCTTCAACCTGAATCAAATACCCCTTAAAAAGCCAATCCAGAGGTCTTTAGGGATTGCTAGAAAATGACAGGCTGGTGAGTTGGATCAGGGTTGCAGCTGAACTCTACTCGACAGTGGCCCTCAAGAGTCAAGAGTTCAAGAACACTGCTTGTGGTTTTTATGTTTGAAACATTTGTTTTCATTCTTTATTTGTTTCATTCGTTTTTAAATGTTTAAAAATGCCTGTCTGCCAAGTGCCAAGCTATTTAACAAATAAAGGTCCCCGCAAGAGACTTTAGCCTATTATTTATTTATTTTTTTAACTTAATGAACATGCTCTCTATAACCGAGGTCTTCAACCCTGCTCCTGGGACCCACTGTCCTGCAAAGTTTAACAACCCCAGTCAAACACACCTGAAGCAGATCTTCAGAATCACAGGCAGTACTTTTCAGTTATTATTAAAAGTTACTTACTTTGAACCTAATCAGGCAGTAAGGTTGACCAGGTCAAGTCCTCAGTTCACGGCATACTGTAATGAGCTCACTTTTCGGTCATTTGATCATTACAGTCATGACCTGGGATGCGTTTCCCAAAAGCAGCTGTTGCAGGTTCGGTCGTAACCAACGGAGTTAAAAACAGAACTTGCGACCATAGTTGATACTTTTGGGAAACGCATTCCTGGGACGGTTCTCGGTTGAGCGGTTGACCCGAGGACCATATGACTCAGTCCTATTCGTGAAGTGAGCGTTCAGTCCCGTTGAGAACCAGTTTAACGAATTACTTCAGTAGAACCGGCAAAAAAAACAAAACAAAAGTCTAGTTGGTGTAACCGTACTTAAATTATAAATAAAAAAGTATAAGAGAAAAAAGTCTATGCAAAAGCAGTTTGGCATAATATGTATTATAATTTATTTGAAACAAGTAGTGAAGCTGTTCTGTGTGGTGTAACCAGAGCCCCTCCCCCATCTCTGGTGTAACCGACATGTGCTGCTGTCATGTGACCGTGAAACGGGAAATGGTGTCTCAGAGACGAACCCTTCAAATCCTCATGGCTGTGTGTCAAGGTTAGTATGTCTTTCTAAATAGTGTATTATTTCATCGTTTTATGACGTAGTAAAGTTTGTTGATGATCACATATAGTCTGCTGGAAAGCGTTGAAGGTTCATGAATTATGGTACTTTTTAGACAAATGTGGTAACTGAAATGTCAAGTGGTGTAACCAATCACTCCATTTGACACACGCACTGCAAGATCTAATACACGAACTACTACGGTGATTTCCTGATGCTGAAAATGTCATTTGAATTTATAGAGCTATGTTTTTAGATGTTATCATCCTTCCTTAATACAGTCGTATGGGCTGTAATATATGACATAAACACTTTAATCCATAGTTAAATCAAATATTGTGTGCACAGTTACACTAATTCTTCTAGATCAGTTTAGACTGGAAGTGAAATTTTACTATAATATAAAATGTAAATGAATTGCAAGAACAGTTCTACAGTTAAGTGGAGTCATAGCTGTATTTAATACAACTAAAGTCTACTTATACTGGTTTGATCACTCACTTTAACACAGGCATCTATTAAAACTAGACTGCAAAAAGTAATTGTTTTGTGCATTTGTAGGTCTAACTAACATTAAATCTAGACGCATTAAGATACAACACAGTCTAGTTTAAATGCATATCCCTTTTGTAACGGATTTTTTCCACATATATACATAATTATTGTGTTGTAACAAGCTTTTTTTTTTTCTTTCTCATTTCTCATTTATAGATGCCACTATCAAACAATGAGAAATCGGCTCGACATAGAGCAAAGGTGAATGCTGATCCTGTTGCCAGGGCCAGATACCTTGCAAAAAGAAGAGAGAGGTGTTTGATTTTTGTTCCACATATTCGTATAAATTCTAATAGCAAAAATGCAGTTATATTTAAAGTTATACTATTATTAAAAACAGTAATGCGTTTATATAAATATTACATTTTAGTGTTTGCTAAAACACTTTCTTTTTGTTTCAAATTATTAGTTATCAGCGAAGAAAAAGAGAGGGAAAGACTAAACATCCTCCAGTAGCTGAACTCACTAAATCAAGACAGGAGGAATTGAGGCAGAAATGGAGACGGTACCAGAGAAGTCGCAGGAGCAAGATTCGGAATTTACCACTGCAATGCTCGTATGTGCCTTCAGCCCGTTTAATTGTTTGCAAACCTGATAACCATTGTTTTATAGCATTTTTCATCGTCCTAGTATTAACATGTTTTGGACATTTTGAAAGCCTGTTATATACTTAATGAAGCCAGCTTTGAGTTCATGTAGTTATTATTAGTAAAGTAATATATAAAAGTGGAATTATGCCTTGATTGTCATGTGATATTGTCCTCCTGCAGCTCTCAGGTTGAGATGAACTCCCAATGGCAGCAGGATTTTGCTCCATACTCTCCCAGCAGTGAAGTTGACTCCAGCTCTGCCACACTGGAGAGTCCTGTGAACAGCGATAGCTGGATGAAACAGGAACCAGAGACTGTAGTAATCCAGTGGGACAATGTAAACAAACTGCCAGCTGCCACTGAGACAGAGACAGAGCAGGACAACACTCCGAGCAGCGCCACTTCCACCTCCAGTACGGGATTTCCTGAGAATCAATGTTAATTAGCTCATTAGCATCTCCAAAACACAATGATGAGACGTAGATAGAGAAGACATTTAGGTAATGGCTGCAGTGATGTGAGTGGTACACTTTTGTCATTAAACAGAGGGTTGTTTGTTCGAATCCCAGCCAGGCAATTGGGTTGTCAGTTAGAGAAGTCTTCTCTTCTTCAGGAACAAATACATGTACAGAGACAAATCGTCATGTTTTTTCTCTCTTTCTCAGCAGTGAGACCTCCGATCATGGAAGATTTGCCCAGCGGTGTTATGCTGACCATCACTAAACTTCATTGTCTGCTGGAGAGCAAACAGGAGAGGATTGAAGCTCTGGAGAGGCAGGTGCAGGACCTGCAGGAGGATCGCAGGTTCCTCCGCTCACAAATCGAGAACCTTACCAGAGCGCTCTCCGTTCATGTCTGTCGAGGGATTTCAGATGAAACAACTGGAAAAAGTTAATTGGAAAGTGTTTATGTCAGAGCATAAACTGTAACTGAATGGACTCTTTATGTTCAAACATTTGCTATTGTTTTTTTTTTTTATTGTTATTAATTTATGTTAACAATTATGTATTAGATATTCAATATTTTTATAAAATTATTTGTATTGTTGTTATCATTATCATCATTATTATTGTTAAGGATAGTTCATGTGCAAGTGAAAATGTATTCACCCTCATGTCATTTCAAACCTGTGTGACTTTCTAGGGACCATAAAATGTCTATCTGTTGTTGCTAAAGTTGTGGTCACATTTACCATGGTTTATCAAATATTCCCTGGCAAAATCCAGTTATTTCAGTAGCAGCTGTGGCTGTTCTTTATGGATAGGTGGGGTGGTGCCCCACCAAAATATTCATCAATTTGAAAACATATGAACTGAATCAATCCTTGTAAACTTGTAAATGTGTTCAGCATTATTCAGCAAATGTTTGTTTTTTTAGTTTCTAGACTAAATTTATATTTATTCTTAAGTCATAAAGTGAGATGGTTATATATCACTTTATTTCTCAAAAGAACAACCAATAAAAAAAATAATACAAACAAGCCAAAAGAAAAAAACAGAGACAACATAGCCTATAAATAATTGGTTTGTTTGTTTTGTTAAATAACCTAGTTCACTATGCTGTCTTGGTTACTTGTTTTTTTTTTTTTTAAGAAAGAAGAAATGGCATTATTGCCAACACAGATGAACCACATGAACATTTTTATGTTGAAGGCCTTTTATTTAGGTTACTACTATTGAGAAATCACTAGTGAACTCCATGCCTGAACACTAGAGGGCATTCTGATACCATTGCTGTTTGAACGTCCCGCTTGAGTTTTGCATTTTTGAACCGTTCAGTCTTAATTTTGGAGGAAAGTGGGAGGCTGGACAAGAAACACAATGTTAAAGGGATAGTTCGTTCAAAAATAAAAGTTCTGCCAACATTTACTCACCCTCATGTCTTTCTAAACCTGTATGATTGAAACGGAACACAGAATTTTGAAGGTTTTGGCTCCATTGGTTTACGTTGTATTAAAAAAAGCCTCGGCTTTTCACAAAATATGTTCCACCACAGATGATGGAACATGACAGAAAGTCATACAGTTTTGGAACAACTTGAGGGTGAGATGCCTGAACACTAGAGGGCATTCTGATACCATTGCTGTTTGAACGTCCCGCTTGAGTTTTGCATTTTTGAACCGTTCAGTCTTAATTTTGGAGGAAAGTGGGAGGCTGGACAAGAAACACAATGTTAAAGGGATAGTTCGTTCAAAAATAAAAGTTCTGCCAACATTTACTCACCCTCATGTCTTTCTAAACCTGTATGATTGAAACGGAACACAGAATTTTGAAGGTTTTGGCTCCATTGGTTTACGTTGTATTAAAACAAGCCTCGGCTTTTCACAAAATATGTTCCACCACAGATAAAAGAAAGTCATACAGTTTTGGAACAACTTGAGGGTGAGTAAATGATCACAGAATTGTCATTTTGGGTGGACTATCCCTTTAAAAGGTAGGATAGGCTATTTTTTTTTCTAGAAACATTTTTGTTATACTAGTTAAGTCTCTTCACATCCTGATAGCAATCAACAATTAAAGTGGTCTTAATATATAAATATCTTCTGTAGAGTGGCTCAGGCCCATAAAATGTTTGTCCACTCATTGCATTGAATGGATGTCCTATCATAGATACGCATACATATGTGTGTGTGTGTGTCCTATCTCATGCCCGTCAGGGTCAGCCTATGCATTTTCATAACTGCGCAGCCAATCGCGAAAGTTTTGGGTGTGGGTGAATGGATGTCCTATCATAGATACGCATACATATGTGTGTGTGTGTGTCATATCTCATATGCCCGTCAGGGTCAGCCTATGCATTTTCATAACTGCGCAGCCAATCGCGAAAGTTTTGGGTGTGGCTACTGTTGCAGGCTGAGCCAGAGGGTGTTTAGCTGGTGTTGTGTTGAAAGAGAAATTCAGATTCCTTCACAGAAGTGCAGGCACAATTCGAAGACATGCCAAAATACAGAGAGAGAGAGACAATGGGGTAAAACACGGGTAAACACTAGCAGTGTTTTTACACAATGGAGGAATTTGATGGAATGTTCGGGTTTCAGTCAAAACAACCAACTTGCGAAGTTTCTTCTCGACAGGGAAGCCTTCAAGTTAAAAGTATTCCTAATATGTTGGACCTTTCTTTGAAACTAGTTCCTATGTTCTACATTTGACTTTGTTTACCTTTGATCTGGACTTTCAATCTCACCATCTTTGTTTGAAAACCTGGAATTGCAGTAGTGTTTTTACACAATGGAGGAATTTGATGGAATGTTCGGGTTTCAGTCAAAACAACCAACTTGCGAAGTTTCTTCTCGACAGGGAAGCCTTCAAGTTAAAAGTATTCCTAATATGTTGGACCTTTCTTTGAAACTAGTTCCACATTTGACTTTGTTTACCTTTGATCTGGACTTTCAATCTCACCATCTTTGTTTGAAAACCTGGAATTGCAGCTGTGTGCGAAATTATCAAGCTTGCGTTGGTTGTGAGCCGGCACGGCTCCAGCGTGGATGATAAAATACAAATCTTTGTAATCCCAGGCTATCTGTAATCAGAAGCACATTTATAACTGGAATATCATTTAATTTCATGCACATGTGTTTCATAAACACATAATCCTTTATGGATTTACAATCCGCCATCAAAATGATATATTTAATTAATTCCGGCTGCTTTGAGAAAAGGCTATAAACGATCTGCCACCTGCAGGATCCTCACATGCGATAAGTAGCCGGGACAACTTCTTTATGTTTACAGACGTGATGTAATGACGCAGTGCCATGCTCGAATTTCCCGTGAAAAACTACCCAAACCACTCAAATTAGAAAACATTATTATAAGCTAACCGTTGTGAATCGGGCTAAAGTAAGGCGATAGTTTTGAACACTGGCTGGTTATGTACTTGCTCAAATATTGATTTTTAATAATTTTTAACCAAAAAAAGTTACGAACTGCAGCTATAAATACTTTTTAACCATAAACTAAACAAGGTTGACATAACAAGCCATTTCAGTATTTATTGTGTGATTTATTTATTTTTTTTACACAAATTACTGCTGTCCTTACAGGATATTATGTAATATCCGTCACAACAAACAATTTGGGCCCTGATGAATTTTAGGCTAATAAAGATTTAGCATACTTATTCACCCAGGAGACAACAGTGTTAGAGAAGAACATGGGATGAATATGAGACATGTGATGTGTGAACAGAAAAGTCACTGTAAATATCACTTGAACTAATTGTTTTTCGTATTTTTGTAAAAAAAAAAAAAAACTTGAGATGTTGTGTACTAAATTTTACATTTACATTTAGTCATTAAGCAGATGCTTTTATCCAAAGTGACTTACAAAAGAGGACAATAGAAGCAAAATGTGTGGCAAGTGCAGTGGCATGATTTTGAGCCAGAGTTCACCATCCTTCCTCATGAATCTGCGCTTATGTAAGAATCCAAATGCTTGATGAATAGAGAGAACAGCTGCAGGCTTATTTGACCAGATGACCAGTCATGACTGCTATATTCCCTATGTAGGGAATGGTAATCTATCAGATTGATATGGGAACATGTTTTCAGCCAGAAACGTTTTCAGAACTGCCTCCCACGTTTCATTTCTACAATCATTCCAGTTATATATAGAATATGACAGAAACCATGTGTGTGTGTGTGTGTGTGAAAATGGCAAATTATTAAGTTTATATATATATACACGATAATCATTATTGCTAACTAAATTGGTAACATTTTTTAGTGTAAAGAGCGTAAAATATGTTGACTTTAGTCTGTTTAATTTGGTCTGTGCTGCCTGTGGAGAGTGTTTCAGATCACTAATTTAATCAGGTTTCATTTGAGTTAGGATGTTGTCTTGAAAAGTAGCTGCTTATGTAGACAATGAAACAACTCACTAGATTTTGGAAAAGAGCCACAGTAAGGCTCATTGCCCTTCATAGGCAGCAATGCTTGTTTCCGTGGTGATGGTATTAAGGCCCACAGACCAGTTGGCAGATCTGTTTAACAGAGAACTACAACTTGATTTTCAGAAGAGATCATCCAGATTAGTATATTGATGGTTTCAGAATAGATCTGTATAGTGTTCAAGTAACAACACATTTCTTTCTTTTCTTCAACCAAACCACCTCCACAATATGGAATGCAGTGGCATCATGTGCTGTTCCCTGTTTTGTCTCACTCGTCTGACTGGGTTGCTGTTTTTGTAAAGCACAAAAATATCTTGCTGTCATTTGCAGCCATTGTATTGGATGTCACACACCAGTTTTGCTCTGGACTGCCACACCATCCTCTAAAACACTGTTCATGCTGCGTGTTTTTGCCGCAGGGTGTGCGACTGGTGTCTTAAAATAACCAACACACCATTCTAAGTGGGTCAGGCCAAGTGGATGCCAAAGGCCCATACATGCACCAATGGGCATACTGAGCTACATCCTGGTCATTTTCCCTTCAAGCTAATGTGAAGAATGATACAGTGTCTGTTTAATGCAGGTCAGCGTATCACTGACACTTTCATTATGACGGAACTAAAATGTGGACAGTCACGGATACTGCTCTGTTTTTCATTGCCTTAGCCATAGTAGCCATTTTATGCGATCACTGACTGAAGATCAAAAATGTATAGAGTTAATTCTGTTTCACCTGCTCTCAAGTTATTTGTCAAGTTACAGCATGTGTGTGTGCATAGCATACTTCCATATAAGTGTAAATAAAATAAAAAAAACATGTCCAATGCACTCCA
>NW_015540842.1:2837410-2841511 GCF_001515605.1 Sinocyclocheilus anshuiensis | reverse complement strand
TATATATATATATGTGCAGAAAGTGAAGTCTATTTTGAATATAATGCATCTGAAAATTATGCATACCGTTCAGAAGTCTTATGTTTATGAATGCTGTATTTTTTTGATGAAAAATATAGCAAAACAGTAATATTGTGAAATAGTATTACAATTTAAAATACCTGTTTTCTGTTTTAATATATTTTAAAATGTCATTTATTCCTGTGATGCAAAGCTGAATTTTCAACATCATTACTCCAGTCTTCACTGTCACATGATCCTTCAGAAATCATTCTAAAATGCTGATTTGGTGCTCAAGAAACATTTCTTTTCTTGATTTCATTTCCCATTATCATCAACAGTGTTGAAGTTACTGTATGCTGCATTTATTTGTGATTTTAAAGCCTTTGCTGTCATATTATTTATTTGTTTGTTTGGAGAGAAAATCTTACTGACCCAAAACTTGAATTGCAGTGTGCATATATATTAGATTTGAAAGATAATTTAAAATTAAATAATATATTGTATATACTATGCATAATAATAATATACTGATATTTAAAAATATATATATTTTTTTTCACATTACTATAGAGAGAGTTGTATTGTCTAAATGTGCAAAATTATCATAAAAATAATGTAACACTGCAACAAATCATAGAGATCCTAAAATATTTTCATATTTTTGTTTCATTTTATATTTGAAGGCAATTAAATTTCTCTTTTTTTCTATTAATGTTGGGGAGAAATATGTCCTGGACAAGTTCCTCAAATATTCTCAGACACAAGGGGGCAGACATGCATTCTGCTGTAAAAGTGAATTGTTAAATGTCTTTCTGGAATATGCAGACACACATGATTATTGTGGTTTTGAGGGGTGCATTTGTAGGATATGAGTGGATTGGATGCATGTTGTTCTTGGACTGAAGTCAAACTGTGAAATTCTGTGGCTTTGTCATGCCCTGTAATCATGTAACATGCGTTGATTGAACACAAACGGCACATGTCTGCATAAGAAAACAAAAGCGCAGTAAATATTATTACGTTCACTCATTAGTATAAACCACTAATGGTGATAAATACAAACCAGAGGATTCAATGCCTTATACATATTAATCAATTAAACATTACATAGTAATGAAATTTCATTACTAACCAAATTAAATCTGTATACTGCACATCTCTTTTCAATTTCAGATTTATGGCTGTGTTGTTTTATCAACAAGTCTGCAGGTACTGACATCGCTCACATGTTCTCCATCTGGTTGGCACTGATAAGAACTTCCAAACGCCTTCTGGGTAATAGTCTTCACCGACTTAAAAAGCTGGGATGTAATGTATTCTGGCTGAGACGGCCCTGCCGGCAGCCTGCATCTCCTGCCCTGCACAATCAGCTGTGAAGTGTGCGTTTGTCAGAAGCGAGCGTCTCTCTGAGACTGATGATTCACACTGCACCCCCATTTCAGAGAGAGACCGACAAAATGGCTGCTCTCAGGGCCAGAGGGGGAGCCAAAAATCGTCACGGCAAACTGAAAATTGTGGCAGAGATTGAATGGAAAAATTCTGTTTCACGCTCCGGGATGAATCCACTTCAATTTAGATATCATGTCAGTTTCTGAATTGTTTGATGATCGAATATTTGCATATATAACAAGATTTTTTTTCACACCGCAGAATCTTAATAAACCTGTCAAGAACTGGGATATGTTTCACTCCAAAATCAAAAGATTTAAATAAGAAATTACACCGTAAAACATCTAAATTCATTGCAGTAATGAGAATATGTGGAGGAAGGTTTTTTAAATTTTTAAGTCCATTTGGTGGCCTATTTTTGTTATAGGCTATTCACCCTTATATACATGTGTATTTGTGTGTTTTTTCTTCTCTGGGAGGGTCTGTGACCGTGTTCATTGTGGCTTGTGGGATATGTAAAAAGGACACAACCTCTATTTTCTGGGTCATGAGCTACGGCTTATGCCCCAGGTGTCATCTTCGCAAGGTGCATGATGGGATGCCAGATTGCATAGATATTGCATGCAGAGAAGCAGGAGGGGGTGTATATCAGGACACAACTGATATAAATTTTCCAGAAAGTCTCGATAACTTTCCAGGCTTTATGTAGTTTTATTGGTACAGCACTGCAAAGGTCAGTGGCTCTTATACATTGGCATTCTGTCGATTTAAATAAATTGTGTCACAGTTGGGTTACACAAAAAGTAATTAGCAGCAAAATTATTCCCATTTAAGCGAACAGAGACAAGAGTGGAATAATGCTCAGCATTGCATACAATCAGCAAGCCAAAGAAGGCAAAAAAAAAAAAACTCAAAACACCCCTTTCCACCTCCTCCACCCAGTTGGCTTCAAGTGCTATGACGAAAGAAAGAACAGACGTCAGCAAGAAACAAGTACGTAGAGAGATTTCTCTCAGTCCCCCCTCCTCGCATCTTTATTTTTGGTCAGACACACCAGGAGTTTTCGTTTCTTTTTGTAGTATATGCGTGACGTTGTGCTCTAAAAAGCATCGCCTGGTGTTTGACCGCCTTGTGTTCTCTCTCTGAAGAGTTAATGACAGGGAAATTTAGAAAAGGACTGAAATTATGTAAACTGCCGGTCATTATCAGCCAATACAGATAGATGGGGTGCAGAGTGGTAACCAATGGAAACACATTGGTTTGTGCTATTGTACTGGTGGTGCCTTAAAACACAATGCCATGCCATGAGGAGCGATGGGATTTCATCGGGTAAGGGCAATGATTTGCCGTTTAAGTGCTCCATGATCCTGTTAATGGTCTTCAGAAGGCATAATCGCACCCTTTGCGAGGAGAAGGGATAAGCAGATGCCATATTCTTTATTTTTTTTCTCGGTTTGACCCTTTCGATAAGCCTGGTTAATGATGTGGCGGTGGGCTCACCTGTTCAGCCACAAAGGAAACGTTTGGGTTTTTAGAGCACGTGTAAGTGCTGTGAGAGTGTGTGCTCTGTGAGCCAATGGAGATACTGAAAAGAAAACTACAGTATTAGATTTTCTGGAGAAAATATGAGTGGTGCAAACCCCGCTATTCTGAGAGGGTGTTGCTATGTGGTTGCTAGGTGAGAAATTAGCCTATTGTCATGTCTCCGTGATATGTTATTTCCTAGATATGGTTTAGTTCCGTCCTTAAGTGTAGGTTTTGCATTGATGAAAGTAAGCCACAAGCAGCAGAATGGAAAAAAATGCAAGGTCTCAATTTTGTAAATTTCAACTCCAGTGCCACTCTTTTAGAATGTCTTGTCATGCGTTAGACACTGCAAAAGACGTAAAATGTAGGCCTGGCGGACAAAGATGTCCATCTTGCATATTTAGAAAGAAAAAACAATGGAAAATAGTGGATTGCGATCTAAAAATGTGTTCTGTGTGAAGTTTTATAACTCATTATGTGACGTATCATTCATGTCTGTAGCTGAAATGGTGTAGGACGAGTTACTCCCTGAATTTTAATGCAAGGATGAAAAATAGTGACTCTTGCATTGGCAAACACCACTGATTTTTACAATTCAGTGTGTTACATTTTTGCTTTTAGTTAAAAATAGGCCTTTTTAGCTGTACCACAGCCATATCACCCTGCAGCCTAAGACTGGTTGCCCACTGAAGCTAAGCAGGGTTGAGTCTGGACCTAGATGGGAGACCTCCTGGGAAAACGTCTCAGGTTACGTATGTAACCATGTTTCCTCGAGGGAACAAGACACTGCGTTGGAAAACGCTACGGGAATGCCTTCTGTGACCACGCTCTGAATCACATGTGAAATCAGTCCAATAGCTGAGCGGGACGTCACGGGCGGGTGACGTCATGACCAGGAAGCTATAAAAGCACGTACGGCGGAGCCAGCGTCAGCTTCAGGAATGAGGCAAGGGCTGACAGGGATGCCGGAAGAATGGCACCGACACGCAGCGCCTCGTTCCCTCGAGGAACCATGGTTACATACGTAACCTGAGATGTTCCTCTTCAGGAACTCGAGCTGCGTCGGAAAATGCTACGGGAACGAGAATGCCCACGCCGCCAGACTTCCAAATCTCTGCCTAGTGTGGAAGCCTGCACAGCTAGGGCGAGAGAACAGAAGAGAGTGGCTCGCATGTCTAGACC
>NW_015540842.1:2836275-2836739 GCF_001515605.1 Sinocyclocheilus anshuiensis | reverse complement strand
CAGAGGGGACAGTGCGATGTCATCTGAGTCGCAAACAAGTCCACCTGAGTCTGGCCAAAAACTCTCCATATCTGCTTCACCACCTCGAGGTAAAAGCATCCATTCCCCGGGCCTCGGGCCCTGCCTCGACAGGATGTCTGCTCCCACATTGAGATGCCCAGGAATGTGCACTGCTCTCAGCGAGAGGAGTTTCTCCTGGGACCACACAAGGATCTGGTGTGCCAACTTGTACAAGGGGCGTGAACGCAGACCTCCCTGGTGGTTGATGTAAGAGAAAGTACACTCTTCTTGGCGTTTAGTCTTAACCCCAACTCTCTAATGTGAGCGAGAACGACATCTCGATGCCGAACCGCAACCTGCTCTGAATGAGCTAAAATCAACCAATCATCGATGTAGTTGAGTATGCGGATGTCCTGGAGTCGCAACGGAGCCAGAGCAGCATCCACACACTTCGTGAAAGTGCG
>NW_015540842.1:2833441-2835752 GCF_001515605.1 Sinocyclocheilus anshuiensis | reverse complement strand
TAGGCGCATATCTAAAATGGGACGCAACCCCCCATCCTTCTTCGGAACAATGAAGTAACGGCTGTAGAACCCGGAGTCTGTCTTGTGCGAAGGGACCACCTCGATGGCCTCCTTCTTTAAGAGAGTAACTACTTCTTGTTCTAATACCAGAGCCTGCTCGGGAACCACTAGAGTGGGGGTGACCCCGTTGAATTGAGGCAGACGAGAACCGAACTGGATTCTGTAGCCTCTTACTACAGTACGCAGGACCAGCTGCTCTGGGGACCTCTGCAGAGGCCGCGAGCCTCTCAGTGCTGCTATGTTGCCTGGCGGTAACTGAAAGATATGCTCGCTGGAGACCGCTGCACCCTGGAACACCGGCAAGGTTGGCAGAACGATCTCCCGAGGGCACTAAGGGAATCAGTCTCGAGAGACTGATCTCTGGTGTGCCCAGAGCGGCTCTGGGGGCCTCCGCAGAGGTCGCGAGCCTCTCAGCAACACTACGTTGCCGGGCGGTAACTGAAAGAAATGCTCGCTGGAGACCGCTGCACCCTGGAACACCAGCAGGGTTGGCAGAACGATCTCCTGAGGGCACTGGGGAGAGATGGGCACCATGTAATGCGGTGTGAACCTCTCTTCCCCAGAAGGGCCTGCCCTCGCTAGTCCTGCACCCAAATAGTCGGGACCGTTTGGTCGAGGACCTCTTAGCCTGAAGGACGGTCCGTAGATCCGGCTTAGGCTTCAAAGCCCCCAACCCAGAGCGCTGCTTCTGCTTCCGGTCCCGACACGGGGGAGCACGGGCGGCAATGCTCTGTTTTTGAGTCTCCCTATGTGAGGAGCTGGTACGCAGTGGGGACTGCTCCCGCCCAGCAGCCCCCAGAGCTGAGATGCGACGAGGGAAGAACCGCTGAAACGCCACCGCCTGTTTACGAGCCTCCTGGTCCCTGTCGACGACGGAATTGACAGTGTCGCCGAACAGGCCAGAAGGCGCAAGCGGGGAGTCGAGGAGGAAGACCCTGTCTTTGTCTTTCATATCAGACAGGGTCAACCACAAATGCCTCTCTGCTGCCACCATAGGCTTCGAGGAGGAAGACCCTGTCTTTCTCTTTCATATCAGACAGGGTCAACCACAAATGCCTCTCTGCTGCCACCATAGCTGCCATGGACCGCCCAATGGCGCGGGCGGTCTCCTTGGTGGCACGGAGAGAGAGATCAGCGGTTCTTCTTAACTCCGCGATATTATCAGAGTTAAGCTCCTTGCCTTCATCCAGCTCTTTAAGCAGGTCTGTCTGGTACACCTGTAACACTGACATCGTGTGCAGACACGCCTGACCTGCTGCCGCGTACCCCTTGCCCACCAGCGCTGATGTCGTACGCAGCGGCTTGGAGGGCAGTGCCGGAGCCTTTAATGACGATGCCATGCCCGGGGACAGATAGCTAGCTAGCGTCTGTTCAACCCGGGGCATCGCCTTATAGCCACGCTCAGTCAGCCCTGCCACATTACCATAATAATCTGAGGCAGGGATGAAGAGACGGGCCGAAAAAGGCCTGGCCCACGACCTCGACACCTCAGTGTGAAGGTCGGGGAAAAATGGCAGGATCCGGCATGGAGGTGGCGGCCTCGCACGCAGGAAGTGTTCATCCAACTTGCTTCGCTGCGGCTCGGCCTACTTCTCAGCAGGCCAATCGATCTTTAACTTGGCCACGGCATGAGTAAGCACCTCCACTAGCTCCTCATATTGGGGCGATTGAGGGGGCGAAACCTCTTCGACGTCCTCCACGTCAACCTTCTCGGAGGAAGACAGGTGGAGCATCGAGCCTTCAACCTGGGAGGAAGTAGCCGCAGAACGGGCTTCCGAACCCAGAAATCAGGCACTGGATCTGGTGGGTGAGGAAGGAGATAGGGACTCGCCCGTCTCCATTCCCTCCGCCAGATCCAACTGCGAACCCCACGAATGCAGCCGCTGCTCCGACTCGACGGAAGCGGGGCCAGCACTGCGAGGAACGCTGGCGAAGGCTCCCTCCTCAAAGGGAGCCCTCCGGGAGCGAAGCGTACGCAGTGGGAGGCGCTCGCAATGCGGGTAGCTGGCCCCCTCGAGAGCCGACTCTGCGTGCTTCGCTCCCAAGCAAACCACGCACAGGCTGTGTGTATCCCCACTCGTGATGTAACGTGAGCAGGGAGGAACACACAACCCATAACGTGGCTTGCTCTCGCCCTTAAATTGCTTTGTCTTTGCATGAGCTTTAGACATAGCTGGAGCTTGTGAACTTTCACAATTGACAGACAACAATAAATATGACTGACACACACAGAGCACTTCGATGAATGACA
>NW_015540842.1:2832870-2833416 GCF_001515605.1 Sinocyclocheilus anshuiensis | reverse complement strand
GCTCAGCTATTGGACTGATTTCACATGTGATTCAGAGCGTGGTCACAGAAGGCGTTCCCGTAGCGTTTTCCAACGCAACTCGAGTTCCTGAAGAGGAACTAGGTTGCTGTTGGAAGAGGTGTTAGTGAGGCCAGCAGGGGGTGCTCACCCTGTGGTCTGTGTGGGTCCTAACGCCCCAGTATAGTAACGGGGACACTATACTGTCAAAAAGCATCGGATGAGACGTTAAACTGAGGTCCTGACTCTCTGTGGTCACTAAAAATCTCATGGCACTTCTTGTAAAAGAGTTGGGGTGTAACCCTGGTGTCCTGGCCAAATTGCCGCCACTGACCCTTGTCAATCATGGCCTCCTAATAATCCCCATCCACTGAATTGGCTCTCTCTCTCTCTTCTCTCCACCTATAGCTGGTGTGTAGTGAGTGCACTGGAGCCGTTGTACTGTGGATGCTGCACACTGGTGGTGGTTAAGGAGAGACCCCCCCCCATGATTGTAAAGCGCTTTGGGTGTACAACAATACACAGTAAAGCGCTATATAAATGCATCAT
>NW_015540842.1:2821465-2832733 GCF_001515605.1 Sinocyclocheilus anshuiensis | reverse complement strand
CCCCCCCCAGGATTGTATAGTGCTTTGGGTGTACAGCAATACACAATAAAGCACTATATAAATGCATCATTCATTGATTCATACCCATAAATGAGTTTCTAGCATGGACACTATTTCTGTCCATTTTTTATGGCGTTTTCCATTGATTGTGTCAAATGCAATTACCTCATGGTGGCGTATGTGGGAGGATGTAGTGAAATATAAACATGAATCTGACTGGCTGGCTGTCGGTCGTGCTCAGGCGAGGTGACGCACGCAGCTGAGAGACTCATCAAACTGGGACAAGAGCTAGATGAGACGGCTGGAAAATCCTCCCTCGGGCCTGGGGAAGCATGAACCAACCAGCAGCCCGACCCCCACACGTTCATAATGACTTTTGTTATGATTAAGGCAATGCTAGAGGTCCAGCAAAACATGACACCCCAATACAGACATTTTGATTGAAAATGATTTTGATTATTCTTAATTAATAATGTTTGCTTAGACAAGCGTCATTGTCTTTTTGCTCAGACTTAGGGTTAGACTTTTTTTTTCTTCAAATCACTAACCTTGAGTACTAAACCTTAATGTGTAAATTGTCCTGTGATGTTGGTGCTACAGACATGAAAGTTGTGTCAAATAATGCAGAGGTTTGCTATTATATTTCTGAGTGATCATGGTTGACAATAAAACAGTTGGAAAAAATGCCATTAGACCAGGGGTTCCCAATCCTGTTCCTGGAGATATACTATCCAGCAAAGCTTCAAACCCTGATCAAACACAACTGAGCCAGCTAATTAATATCTTCAGGAGAACTTAAGCAGATGTATTGGAGCAGGGTTAGAATTAGTTCCTGTTTACACCTGGTATTAAGATGCATTTTGGTCAATTGAATCACAAGAAGACAAGGGAGACGCATTTCCATTCACACCTGGTGTTTTAATCCATCTCTTGTGTCCACTTTTGACCACTTTTCTCCTGATTTTAAGGGGAGGGTCTATAGGTGAGTGTATCTATGTGCTTTTTTTCTGATCTTTCGAACTAATATTGTGAAATAAGCTTACACAATTTTCATAAGAATGTGAAAGGAGACAACGGAAAACAATACGAAGATCAGCAGCTTTCATTTCTGCTGTGATAGCCGCAAAACTATGTCAAACGCTGTGGGTTTGTTTTAGAATCAGGACTGGTAAGAGAACATTGACATTTATTCACCTTTATTCCAAAGTTATGATTTCAGACAGCAAAATTTAAATCCTGTCTGGCTAACATGCTTCAACAACATGTTCTGTAATGTTTCAGAATTAGGTCACTAGGCAGAGAGGAGGCGGTTTTGATGGCTGTTCAAAAGCATTGGATTACATGAGTGTCCACACTGAGAGCAATCCAATTGAAAGCATTTTCAACTACCTATGGAAGTTATCAAAAGTGGACAAGCTCAAAATGTTTTACACCGTGTTTACACCTGTATTTAGCATCGTCCACTTGTAATTGGATCAACCAAAACGCATCTTAATAACAGGGCCTTAAACTCTTGGGTTTAAGGGATTGGGCACCCCTGCCACAGACCCACAGGCTTTCACTGAAGGGAGGTCCTGAGCCATATCTATAGACCAGGGGTGTCCAATCCTGCTCCTGAAGTTTAGCTCCAACACACCTGCAAGTTTGTAGAGCGGGGGTGGCAAATCTGTTCCCTGAGATCCACTTTCCTGCAGAGCTTAGCTCCAACCAATTAAACTAACCAAACACACCTGGACAAGCTAATCAATGTCTTCAGGATTACTGGAAAGCTACAGGCAGCTGAGTTTGATCAGGATTGGACATAAAAAAGAGGATCCATCCAACTGGATCTCGAGGGTCTTGAGTTGTCCAGTCCTGTTCTATAGTGTGTCTGAAATGACAAGGTACTGTGTGTGTAGGAACTACACTTGATGAAGAGCAAACTTTGTGCCTATATAGTGTATATGAATAATGTGTAGTATGAATTAAATCCCAAAGTACTACATTCGTCATGTTGTCATTGCCAGTTGCCATTCACAACTCCTCTCCAGTGGCTTCACGGATAGGTGTCCATTGGTTGTGCACTTCAGAATCTGGGCGGAAGTATTAGGCAATCTGTGTACCTTATGAATACTATGAATTCAGGTAAACCACTCTTTTTGCATACCGTTTTTTTTTAAGGGGTCATAGGATGCTACATGCACTTTTACAAGTTGTTTGAACTGAAATGTGTGTTGGCAGTGTGTACACAACCACCCTATAATGATAAAAATCCACCCAGTGTTTTTTTTTAAATCTCGTTAAATGTTTTCCCCTTTCTCAAATCGAGCCGATCTCAGATGCCTATCTGTGTGACATCACAAAAACAGGCCCCTCCCACGATAGTTTGATTGACAGTAGCGTTTCAGCACAGACTGGACTGGTGTCTTACCTCAGACCCGCCCTGAGTGAGCTGTCATCAGTCCGCCATTGTTTCACCGCCGGAGCAGTTGTAGACAAGAATGACTCCTAAGCGATTGAGGTGTTCTGTTTGTTTACTCCCGACATCTGAGCCGCTGAACTCGCAGTGGATTACATTTGTTTCTGAAGGGAATGCTCCCTTGATACATAAATGCATCAATGTTCGCGCGAATCATTCATGATCCAGCCTCATCTACAGAAGAAGTGAGTATAATGTTTTGTAATGAATCTTTGCAAATCGCCTTTTCTAATAATGTGCTAATTAGCAAGTTTCACGATGAATGTGCTAAAGTAAACAGTCTCACTTAGAGCAGCTCGGAAGGGGCGGGGTCAGCAGAGCTCATTAACATTTAAAGGAAAATGCTACAAAAACGGCTTGATCTGAAAAGAGCTGTTTTTGACAGGGTAAAAAAAGGTGTTTTTTACACTACCATTGAGAAATTAACCAAACTATGTTACAGACTTTTAATTAAGACCCTAAAGAATAATATCAACTTCTGGAAAATGGGCATCCTATGACCCCTTTAAAACTACTATATAGTGGGGAAGTAGGCATATATGGACGCATGGTTAGTAATTCTGGAGACCTTAAACCTTAAACTAAGGTTGCCTTCCAGGAGCAAGACTGGGCTGGCATTGGGTACAGTTGATTTGGGCCAGTAAGCAACCACCAAGCTTACCTTAGCAGCAGCCCAGAAACCACTCTATAGAAAGCCATAGCAATCACACAAAATGCACTAAAACCACTCTAAACACCCTAACAACTGCATGACAATGCCCTGGAAACCACCTACACTGTAGCATCATGGTGGCAATTAATAAAAGTATTACTGTACCACTGATGCTAGTCATATTGCAGTATTCTTAATGCTGGAGTAAGACTCATCCTTCTGGTGGATAGATATGGATAAAGTGTTATACAAGCCTCTGAAGGCTTGATGAGCCATTTGCTCTTTCTGTCAAGGGTCTCTTGCTGACACATAACATCATCTCCAGCTGTCTACTTAGTAGTCAGCCTACCAGAGGTTATGAAACGGCATAAATATTTTTGGATATGGTTTGATTTATTTATTTTTTTTAATATGAAAAAGTATATAATGAGAGCTCTTGTCTGACTTTACAGTGACATAGGTCAGAGATGGGCAACTTCAGTCCTGGAGGGCCACTGTCTTGCAGAGTTTAGCTCCAACCCTAATCAAACACACCTGAACAAGCTAATCAATGCCTTTAAGATGTGACTTTTGGAGAGGTTTTATCAGAGTTGGAGCTAAACTCTGCAGGACAGTGGTCCTCCAGGACCAATGTTGCCTATCCCTGATGTAGTTATAGCAGGGGTCTCCAGTCCTGCTCCTAGAGAGCCACCTAGCTCTAATTAAACTCACAAGAACCAGCTCAAGGTCTACAGCAGGGGTTCTCAACCCTGGCCCTCGGGGTCCACTTTCATGCAGAGTTTAGCTCCAACTCTGATTAAAAACTCACCTGCCTGTAGTTTATAGGATCACTAAAAACTTCCAGACAGGTGTGTTTTAGCTAAGCCCTGCAGTAAAGTGACCCTACGTGAGCCAGTGTTAGTTATAGGCTGTTATTTTAGGAATTTTGTTGACAGTTATCAAAGTAAAGCATGTTTAACCTTGTTAATTCACTGTTTTCTTCCATAAGCCAGGCATTTATGCAAGTGCTGTTTATTTGTGATAATACAGGTTTGATTAAATCATTAAAGAAATTAACCCTTTCCTGTGAAGATTGAAGTTCACTTCATATGTAGATGAAATGTAGAATTCAATTTTCAATTCACATCAAAGACATCTATAAATATAGATTCAATCAAGGCACTGCATAATGGCTTCAAACAAACCACATCAAATGCAGTAAAATTCAGCAGCCCATGTTAACCAGCCTCAAAAATGAAGCACAGACCACATGTGGTTTTGTATTTCACAGTGTGATGTGTCTTTAAGTCGAATTTTGTAGGGTTAATTTTGCAGTGGTTAAACTTGCAGTAGCATGCTGGGTTTTGTACAACAGATTAAAGCAATGGAAAAAAAAATCCATGGTTGTTGCCCTCAGTATCAACATTTAACCTTTAAGTTGCGACATAATGGAAGTAGCGACAGATTTTTCTTCTGTTTAGTGAAGTTGAATTACTGAAATAAATGAACTTTTCCACGACATTCTAATTTATTGAGATGCACCTGTATTATAAAAGAAAAAAGTCCCTGCCCTATTTTTTTTTCTATCCATTGGTTGTTGATTGGATAAAGACTGATCTGAATTTGAGCTTGAGGTCAAGCTTTTTGAAAGTGGTGGGGTTTAAGCATTAAGTAATTGGAGTCCGACATACATCACCAGGGTGAAGTCTGTAATATCTCCGGATGATTGAGTTTGATTTAAAAATGATTATGCTTTATTCATTTAAAGGGGTCATGAACTATTTTTTATTAATATTTTATTTTATAATGTTCTCTGAGGTCCAATTTAAGTTTGTTTTTTTTTACATAAAAAAACATCATAATTTGGAAGTAATAGGCTATTTATTTATAATAGCCTATGGAACAGATAATTCTGTATAGAGGTAAAAAAAACCATGTTTACTCACCTTTACGTGTTGTGTCATTGGACCAATATAGTCATGTCTTGTCCAAATACCCACACTTGCGGTCTTGGCCACTTGAGAGTGCATGCGTGCGACAGGAAGTAAGTGTGCAAGACTGTCCCAGGTCTTAAAAATGCCAAAGCGCAGTGTAAAATGCCTTAACGCACACTAAATCCACACTCCAGAGTGCTATTCGAGGCTTAATGTATCCCATCATGCATCATGTCCTGGAAATAAATCGTGAGACTTATTGCCGAGTTCTTGCGAGAGATCACTGAAAACTTTCCAATGTACGTTTAATATTAAAATAATAATTATATTACATATAATTTGATAGAAAAAACAAAGTGTTGCATTATTGGTGCAAAGATGAGTAGTGGTGATATTTATTTTGTACAACATTTGCAACTGCTTTTTATCACTTCATTAGAAGCACTACAAATTAAATTGTGGCATGTTATAGGGACTACTGAACAGACATTTAGAAGCTGATTTTAAAATACAAAATATTGACAATAAAAGTAAAGCTATGTAAACACTTGCATTTTTACAACACTATAAGTGTGTCCCATCAGGTAATGAAAAGTTCAACACACACTTGTGGTCTTCATCCTCACTTGAACACTTGGGCCAAATACAGGACATACGTCATATAAGTCGCAAGTGTGGGTATTTGGACAAGGCATTAGATTTAGCACTGCATCATCTTTTACTTTCAGTCTCTCTGAAAAGCCTGTGCCGAGCTGTCTGGTTTAAAAATGAAGTAAAGCAAGCAAACAGTGTTCCACCGACACAATCTGGAGCTCTTTCCTAATGTTACCCCATGTCTAAATCAAATCAGTGGGCGGGGCTAAAGAGCTGATAATATAGAAGTAGGCGTTGATGATCTTCTGAAGAGGTGTTTTTTCGACGCACTATGATGTCATAATGTGACAAATTCCAAAACTAATTGTTCTGTCAGGACCGCTATCGTCAAAGATGATTGCCAATTAGCATACAGTTTGGATTGGCGGTATGGTTCTGTTCTGGGCAAGAACTCCTCGCGCATCCAAGTAGCCTAGCATGGACGAGAGCAGGGAGAGCAGCGCAAGAGGTCATAGGTTCGATTCCCAGGGAACACACATACTGGTAAAAAAATGTATAGCCTAAATGCACTGTAAGTCGCTTTGGATAAAAGCGTCTGCTAAATGCATAAATGATTAATTATTATTATTATTATATATGAATGCTTAGATAGGTGTCGTATTCCTATAGGTAGATGGGGATCAGCTGAGAGTCAGCTGATGCGAGCTTGACTAACGTGACCTGCCAGAACTAACACTACGCTTGATTTTTGGCAGCTTTTTTTCAATAGAAGTTGTTTTTGAACTAACCAGTAAATTTAAGTTCTGAAACTTACAGAATGTTTTTATACAATGACCTGTTATATGTCAAAATATCAAGGGCAATTTGATTTCTCAGTTCATGACCCCTTTAAAGAAATAAATAAAACAAGCATAGATGAATCATTCACAATAAGATCAATAACATGCATTCAGAAAACAGATGCAGCCTGCTTTTAATGTTCAAACATTACAAAATTATCTTTGTGCTGAGAAAACACTATCATCTGAGAAAAGGTAAAGAGACAGAAACCTGAAAGTAATGTGATATGATGGTGGTGGTCAGATTGAGCTACTTGTGTGAATAAGGATCTGGTAAAGCAGTGCATCTGCTATCTCCAGCAGCAGCTGGGGGGAGTCATGCTCCAGTAGCCCCTCACAATGGTGAGCAGATTTAGCGGTGCTCCAGCAGGAACACATTCAACTCACGTCCCCCTGCACGACAATGGCCTCATCATTGGCCGCATCAGTCTATTGACGTCAGCGCCCATCAAACCTGCCAAGAGAATCTATGACTTTTCACAAATCTTTTTTCAGACACGCTTTTTCTCCCTCCGTTATAACAGAAGTATTACTTCCTCTGGAACGTTTTAGAATTGAGATTTTTTTTGGTGGATGTTTTATTTGTTTGTTACAGTATAGCAATGAAGGCTCATCAGTTGATTGACATGTATGAGTAATGAGTTTCAGGAGTGAATATATTGACTTCACAATGTCTGTATTGTATTGGTTACAATTGTGACTTTATCAGAGCCAATTATTTTTTTTTTGACATGTCGCTAAAAGCATTAGGAAAGAATATATCCCAAATGAGATCTCAATCATGTCTCATGTTTCTACTACACATCGATTAAATGGCACATGGAATGTTTAAATCTCCTTCTCAGATGTTTCTCCTGACAAAAAGATCCTATTCGTTTCAGATGTATCTTCTCTAGTATTGAGTTTCAGAAGAGATCTCAACAATGTCTCAAATAGTGTTTGGATTTGTCAAGCCTGCAATCTTTTGTCAATCAAATTCTCAATGATCTATGGATGAGCTATGGATCCAAATTCATTTTAAATCCCTAGACTCTTACTGTATGTATTTTTTTTTGTGTACGGAATTTTAGGACAAACATCATGGAATGAAGCTGAAGCTTAAATGAAACATAACTGAACTCCATGAAGTATTTAACACTATTAAAGAATATCTGAGCAGTGTGTCATAATGCATGTTTATTTTCCATTTCCGATTTGTCGTCCTTGTTTCCCAATGGCTAAACTCCACATACATTCCCACCGATCTGACATTTTATGATGGAGCTGTTCTGAATGATGGTTATTATGATTATTATCTGGTATTGAGTCCAGTGTGTGGGCTAAGATGCTTTCGCCCACTGAAGCCACTTCATTTTGGATGAGATAATTGTGTTAAAAGCAGCCTCACGAATCCAAATCGTTCGGTGCAGAACTGTCCAACCATGTCTGGAGACAGCTGCATTCACCTCTGGTAAGAACAACTCTATTTCCACCATAGCTCCACTATATTTGATTTCTTTCCAAGAATCCATCATTAAATCTAAAACGTTCATTCAGTGTTCCTATACTGTCATATACTGCAAAACATCGTTCATCTTTATTTCCACTCTTTGTGCTTAACTCGTATTAATATGTCTTTCAGAACATTTTGATAGCTACATTAGTTGGTCTGAAAAAGGAAGTGACTTGAAGTAATGTATATGGAATTTAGATTGTGTTTGTAGGATTCCCCGAAGATTTATTTTATTATTATTATTATTAGCTAGTTAACAGAATGGAAACCGTTGTTTAATTAGTTGTCCATTGTCTTAGATGTTTCTGCTGATATATATATATATAATTTTTTTTTTTTTTTGGAGAAGTATAACTAGATTAGAACTATAAAATGAACCAGACACAGATTTTTGAGGGCAAACATTTCTCAGATCTGTGCTTTGTTAATTTTATAGCTCTTAAGTATTTATGTAGGCCTATATTCTGTTTATTCTATTAGCTATTTATAATTTATATTCTCCAAAGGAATATATTGACACTGCTGACTAATTTGGCACATTTGAACACATTTTGAGATTTTGTTGAGACCCCTACTAAAACTATAGACGAGATGTAAAAGATTACTTTTTTTTCTAAGGAAAGTCTTAATTTGCTGTCCATTTCATCTCAGTGGTGTGTTGAATGACCAATTAAAATATTAATATCTCATTTATGATGTTTTATCTTTATTCAGGTTGAATTTACATTGTTATTTCATTGTCCTTTGTCTCTCTCTCTCTCTCTCTTTGGTCCACTGCTCTTGCTATGAATAGTAAATTTGTTTTTGTAGGATTTCACAACCTTGTGAGGTTAATTATTGGACTTGGAAGTGATTGAAATGGGTAGGAGGAATGAAATACTAATTATAGTGTGTGTTTTTTGTTTTTTTTTGAAAGACATGAAGCCACACTCTGATACAGCTGTACTCACAGTAATAAGCAATTAAAGTCATCATGCTACAGTAAATGTGTGTTAGACAAACTGGTCCTCATGCATTTATGCTGTCATATATACTGAATTACATGTCATTCCTTTTGCATTGTACCTGACAAATACATTATAAAAAAATTATATCTCAATTAGAATTGCTACTCTGAAATGAGAAGCAATTATAACTCAAATGCTTGTGTAGAGCTGTTTTTCCAAAGTAAAGACAAATTATTAGATTACAATTTTTTGTTTTACAGTTAATTAAATGTATTTTTTAACTGTTTAGATATTAGAAAACCACAAAAAGTCAAATCTGGACTTTGATGAGTAAATTAACCTTGGTTGGCCCTTCAGTTTTGGGGGATTTGATGAATTTGACATGCTTGTCACCCTAAGGCAAAGCCATTTGAATCGACACCTGCCTCACAACAGCCCAGACTCAAGTGTGTATGGAAACAATCACGATGCCTGTGTAAATACACTGGATCTCCAGCTGTGATGCACTGATTTTAGAAAGAAGCTAAGAAAAAAAAATGATGAGACGAATATGAAGAGAAAGCTGTGTGTCTTCTGCTGTTGAAGCTAATAGTTTGCACAAACGATGCATGACGAGACAAAGGTCAGCTTTTTCCCTTATGCATAAATAGACACTGATTTTTCATAATCATAAATTGTTTACTGAAAATGAAGTATGATTATACTGGTCAATTCTGTTCTGTTCTGTTCTGTTCCTCTGGAATTCTGCAGCTTCTCTGTAGATTTTTATGCTTACAAAAATGAATAGGATGGAAATAACAAAGCTGAAGTTAGCCATTGCTTAGTGAGTGTTGACCACTAGCTTATTTGACCATATAAATATAAAGTATAATTTTTATAAAAAATAAATTTAAATCATATTTTAAAATCTTACAATGATGATGATGATGATTATCGTATTTGATTTAAACATTTAATAATGTAATTGCTAATACAATACTAATTAATGTACTGTTGTTTCCTGTCAACAAAAAATAATTAGTAGTATACATATTTAAAATTCATCCCATGAAAAACTGTTTCCTTTATTTGTTGCACTAAAGAAATAATGTGATTTCCATCTTTACAAACTATATTTATTATATTAATAATTTCATATTTTATCTGATACATTTATCAAGTCATACATAAAGGGGACATGATGCACTGCATGAGTCTGAGCAAGAATGAGCCCTATTTCATATCTTAATAACCATGAGCATCTTGCATTAGGCATCTGTCAGCATGGCCTTTTTTCTCATTATGATCTTCGTTGTCATTGTAAGGAAATGGCAAGCATAAAATGTCAAACAGTGAGTGAATAATGTTCAGAAAGGGATGATGAACTGCAAATGTAAGTCGAACATATGCCTAAAGCATCAGCCCACAGTCCAATGGAGAGCGTATGACTTATGTTTCTCTGGATTGATTAATTAAAGTCTTTAATTCATCTTCATATCTTCATAACCTGCTTTGACAGGGTCTTGCTGATAATTTCACATGTTTGGCAATGCAACCTGCAAAATCCGTTTAATTACAAAAGGCAAAGGATCACCAATAGATTATTATCATTGATACATTGCAGAATAATACACTGCTGGGCTGGTTGATTTTTGGTATTCACTCAGTACCTTTGCTTTTATTTTCAGCTGGTCACAGCCCATCATTTCATTGAGTAGCTTATTAATGGGGCAGTTCATCAGACTAAGTGCAGTTATTCCGCTTTTTTCAAGGTCTCAATAAATATTATTATGTGTAGTATTTACTATCACTATTGCATAAAATGAGGATTATTGATTGGAACAACCCCCCAATATTAAACTGCCATATAAACCAGAATATCACAAGAGTGATCCAAATTGAGAGTATTTACTGGATACAGATGCGCATTTCAGAAACTTACTATTGAATGAATACTGTGCATTTGGACATACTACTTATTTAACATATTGCTTTTTTGCATAAGCATATTCAGATGGAAAGACTTGAGGGTGAACTTTATTTTTACCTACACTCTCAAAAAAAAAAAAGGTACAAAAGTGGTACACTGTAAAAAAAATCCGCAAAATTTACGGTAAAAAAACGGCAGCTGTGGTTGCCAGAATTTTACCGTAAAAAATATGGTAGCAACGTTTTAGGTTTTATGGTTTTAAAACCATAAAACCTAAATGGTTTTAAAACCATTTTAGGTTAAATGATCACAGATAATCGTTTTGATGTACTCTGCTTGACTGCAGGAATACCCCTCACTGGAAACATGGGATTCATGCATGATAAGGAACAGTATTGGGCGTGGCTAAGCCCCGCGGCCCGATCTGATTGGAACAGCGACCCGTGGGACGGACTTACACCGTG
>NW_015540842.1:2806008-2821180 GCF_001515605.1 Sinocyclocheilus anshuiensis | reverse complement strand
TAATGCTGTTCAGTTGCTTTGACACAATCTGTATTGTTAAAAGCGCTATATAGATAAAGGTGACTTGACTTGACTTGACTTTTAACTTAAATTTACAGTTAAATACCGTAATTTTAATTTGAAATGTAACGCAGGGAATTCTGGGAATGTCAATTTACGGTTATTCACTGTAAATTATACGGGGTTTTTTTCACTTCCAAAAACAATATACTACCGTAAAATTAATGTCCAATACATGTAATGTCCAATACAGTTTTTCACCGTATATAGTAGGGGAATTTACCGTTAACCATTTAACAGGTTTTTACTGTAGCATTTTTACAGTCTTTTACCATTAAATTCACGGTTGTTTTTTACAGTGTACCCTTACAAAAGGTAATAAAACAAGAATATGTACCATTTAGGTATTAATATGTACCTTTAAGGTTTTAATATGCACGCTTCATGGCTAAATAAGGTACAAAAGTGTACCTTTTGAAAGGGTACCGCCCCCAGTGACAGCTTTTGTACCTTTTTTTTTCTGACAATGTAGCAACAATTTCAGAAACGCCCTAGCAATCACCCATAACACCCAAACATCTGCATAGCTGCGCTCTAAAAACATTCAGAACACTTTAGAAACTGTATAGCAACACACTGCCAACCACCATAATGCATTAGTATTTTTTTGTGCTGGTTAGCGCAAGGTTGGTGAATCATAGAGACTGTGCTTTTCCACTTTGAATAAGAGCCCAGAACAGGTAATGTGTCTGTCTGGCTCATTGTCTGAAATGGGGGGCCGGCCTTTGTACAGAGATTCAGTCCAAGTAGGTTGTGGGCCCAGTGCCCACACTAATCATGGGGTCATTACGGCCACTGCTGTGTCTCCGCCTGTGGGTTGGACTGCACCATTTGTAACCCAACAGAGCAGGAAATGAGGCACTTTAGTTGTGGTAACTCAAGCCCGGGAGATCCAGTCGAGGGAGCACCACTTAAGGAGGCTGATCAAATTGGACCCCTTTAGAAATGAAGGCCGTCAGAGGCCAGGGAGACCTGAAGAGGGGGCGGGGATGTGTCAGTGTGATGCATGACGAGGGGCCTCCTCAAAGGCCGAGACGTGAACGACTTCATACAGAGTTATTGATTGCCTCTGGTCCTCCCATCAGCCTGTGATTGATGGTCCTCTTTCTAGAGGTTGAAACATCAGTGCTGGCTTTTTCTCACTGCTTCGAATTATGATGTTTGGCAAGTCGTATGAGAGAAAGCAAAGGAAGGAAAGTGACAGGGAGGGTAAAAAGAGATGATGAAGGTGCACAGGAAGAGGTATCGGCATCTTCTGACAGAGTCTTACTTGGGTGCACACAGCAAGCGAGCAGCATGGCCATTAATATTTCAGCTTTCTGCAGCTCTTCAGGTATAATGCTCTATCTCTGAAGGCCACACAGATTAGAGGTAGGGCAGCAGCCCCTGTTGGTGAGTGTTGTCACCAGTGAAGTGTGAAAGGCTGCTGAAATTGATTGACAGAGAAAAAGTTCCTTGTCTATGCTTGCCAATAATTGGGTATTATAATGGGAGTTGAATGCTGTAACTTACTGGACATCCCCTCAAGCAAAGAGAGGATGGAAGCTTAGGAAAGATTTTAAGTAGGTGTTGATTGATGCAGAGAAGGGTAGAATGGATTGATGGCTTGCATTTGTATGTGGCACGTAACAAGTCTATGAACCGGTACATTGTTAGGTCTAAATTGGGTCTTTGCAACACCTTGGGTTCAGCAAAGAACCATCTTCATATAAAGAGCTAGTTTTAGCGGTATAGAGTTCTTGAGGTGGTTCTTTGAAAATTAAAAAGTTCATGTTACATCAGTGTTTTCATTTCTGGGTTTGTTAAAGCATATATAGGCTCCAACATATACTTGGTTTTCTAAAACACTAGATGATAAAAAGTTATTTGTGAAACTTCAGTGTTCTCCAATGACATTAGGCTGTAAAACCCAAAAATAAGTAGATCATAAAACGTTCACACTGTCAGAGTTTGGGATTGACAACTGCATTTACTTGAATGTGTGAGCTTATAATAGTGGTTTGAACGTAGCCATAAAGAATTGTTGGTGGGACTTTGTGACTTGTGCCAATAACTAAACACCAGGCTTGGGAGGGATATTTTAAAAATGTATTCCATTGCAATTACAAATTACTTCATGAAAAAAAGTATTCAGTAATGTAATTCAAGTACCTCAATATGAATGTAATGTATTCTGATTACTTTTGGAAACTTTCAAGGTCACGTATGTAAATAAAGTCAAGTAAAATCAATATCACCAATATCAGCATTTAAACTATTTGATTCATAATAGTTGTAACTATACTGTAACTAAATGGCCTGCTATGAAACCAGAACCCAACAGAAACACAGCAGAAATGTTTCCGCCACAGAAAAATACACAATACAAATTTGCTTTTTTTTTTTTCTTCTCAAGCAAATATAATAAGAACAGATGCACTGAAGAGGACTTGCTCCATGTGGTCATCGGACATTCTGCTTCGAATTATTTCACATTTCAAAGGTCCTTGTAAAACCGGAAAATAACCAAAACCCACAATGACAATGACCGAGCAAATAAATATATTAAACAACAGGATTAAAATGGCAAATTATTTCCATGGCATTCGCCACAAATTTATGTTTTATTATGTAGAGAAAGCACATACTGTCTTTCACAAACGCACGCACACACATACAAAACGGACATACATTCGCACACACAGAAACATACGCACAGAAATTTGTTGTCAGCGCTGCTCAGATGGTTTTATCAGTAAAATAGTTTAGCAGTTAAAGACTACATGACATTTCTCACTAGTGATGTAATAACGGTGCGGTTATTGAAGCAGAAGTTTTAAAATTTTAATTTTAAAATTTAAAATTGCAGAAATGTACAATTTCGCTATTAGTAGAGACGCTGCTGCTGAACAGTGTCAAGAGACGCACAGACTCGGGTAATTTACACATGCTTAATCTCTCTCTCTCTCTCTCTCTCTCTCTCTCTCTCTCTGTAATAACTGCATTAATAACTGCATTCAATTATTCCTTACTTAAATTTGTAATCCTGATAGTATTCCCTTTTTTTACAAAATGTAACTGTAATCTGATTGCCGTGTTTAAAAAAAAAAAAAATTTTTATGCAACTATAACAAATCACAGTTACCAGTTTTTGTATCCTGATTACGTAACACCGTTACATGTATTCCATTTCTCCCCAACACCTAGTAACCACCTAACAATGCTCAGTCAAACACCCACAATACCTTAGCATCATGGCGGCAAGATTTACACGGACAAGAACCACTCCCATTTCCGGTAACACTTTATTTTGATGGTCCCTTTTGAACAGTCTGTTGACAATAAGTAACTTTGCACCTACATGCCCACTAACTCTCATTAGATTTTTAGTAGGCTGTCTGGTTAATATCTGCTAACTCTTTATTGTGATGGTCTCCTAACAGACATTCTGACTATAAGTAACGTTGCAATTGCATGTCAACTTAAAGAGATAGCTTTTTTTTTTTGCATGTCAACTTAAAGGGATAGTTCACCCAAAAATAAAAATTCTGCCATTAATTACTCATCCTCATATCGTTCCAAACCTGTAAGACCTTCGTTCATCTTCAGAACACAAATTAAGATATTTTTGAAGAATTCCGAGAACTCTCTGACCCTCCCATAGACAGCAAGGATCCTAACACAATCAAGGTCTAGAAACGTATTAAGGACATCTTTAAAATAATCCACATGACATAAGTGGTTCAATCATAATTTTATGAAGCTACAAGAATACTTTTTATGCGCAAAGAAAACAAAAATAACGACTTTATTCAACAATTTGTCTCCTCCGCTTCGATCCTTGCTGTCTATGGGAGGGTCAGAGAGCTCTCGGAATTCGTCAAAAATATCTTAATTTGTGTTCCGAAGATGAAAGAAGGTCTTACAGGTTTGGAATGACATGAGGGTGAGTAATTAATGACAGAATTTTCATTTTTGGGTGAACTATCCCTTTAATCTAACCGTAACCCTACCAGTCTACTAATACTCTACTAACACTCTAGTGAGTAGATATGTAGGTGCAACATTATTTATAGTCAACGGAATGTGTTAAAGGGACCATCAAAATAAAGTGAAACCACATTTTCTTAAGAAAATGTAAAAATCTATTTAGTTTGTAAGTTGGTCTTGGTAGCAACATCTTAAGATAAAATGTCATTGCAGTTACATAATTTAGAAGCTAAAGATGTTGCTCAGGGGAATAAGGTTTCTCAGTGGGTAAAAGTGTTGGCTTGCAGCGAGAAGGTCTCTGGTTCGAGTCACAGGAGGTCTTTCTGTATGAGGTTTGCATGTTTGCATGTGTGTACGTCTGTGTGTTAACTATGTGATGGGCTGGCCATCCACCCATCCAGATTGTTTCGCTTCTTTCAGCCCGAGACGCTGGAACAGGCTCCTACATTGGCAACCCAACACAGGACAAGAAGTCTGGATACTTTTTATTACTTTAGCTTTCAAAAAAACCCTTTTGGAAAAAAAGTTCTGTGAAATGCAACAAATGCAGAAACTAAATATATCTGTACTTACCATACTGATACTGAAATAACCCTGTCTGCTTGGTAATGGTGCTGTCATTGCCAGAAGTGAAGACACTAGATGTCTCTCTAAGATAGATAAGTCACATTAAATCTTTTCAGCGGTGCAGGCTTGGATATAGTAGCAATCACAGTGCCATCTGTTGCACTCTTAGAGTCATTGTGGGTTGAGTCAGAACAGAACAATAGCATAACCTCAAAGAAATCAAACTGTCTGTCCTTACCCCGCTCTTACCTAGTGCCTGCACTGTAGGTAGAAACTCTTTCACACTGTTATATAGCCTGATGTCTGGTGTCATGCCCCATTGCAGCTATTACAGTATGGGTGTCCAAACATTTGCCTGTTTTAATCTGTCATCTGCAAGTGATATTGCATGCCTTCTTCCATAGGTCACCTCAGCCTAGCAGCAACACTGAGCTGATATTAAAGCAACGGTCAGAAGCCAAGCATGTTGGGATATTGTACAATATTGTGTTACTTTTTGTTGATGAATAATACATAATACAGAGAGATAACCTAACTGTAGGCAGTAACTAGCACAGTCTCCTTTCTCTGTGACGGGAGGCTATGACTGATTGATGCCTGAGCATGTAGAAGCAGCGGCGAACTGTAAGTTGAATTTCATTTACTTGCATGGTGCGGGCTTTTACCTTTTGCTTGAACGTTTGGATCTTAAAGCAGGTGTTTCTAGGTTGTTGACACCGCAGTATTAGTTAAACACATTGTAGTTCTTTGCTAATAGAGAAAAAACATGACCTGTTTTTACAAAAGACAAACATTTGAGTTATCTGTGGAACTGGCTTTATTGCATTTGAGTTGTATTAGTTATGTTGAATGCATTTCTTTTTAATGTCTTCTATGAACTTAGTAAGGGCAGGGCTAGATAACCAAATGTGAGTGATTTGCTTATACCTTCAGGTGTGGGATTGGCTGTAATTCGGAGCTTTGAATGTGTGCTTGTACATGTGCCTTTGTGTAATAAATGACTTTGCCACAATAAGACTTCATAGGGATGTGGTTTGATTTGCATCTAAAGTTTCAGGTAAACATGAGTTACATTTTTTGATTCAATTATGATGAATGACCTTGGGAAGCAATTGGTAATTTTTGCAGTAGCATGGCGAATTAATATATTATTAATAATAATACTGTAGTACAACAGGTTAAATATAGCATACTTGGAGTAAAATGAAAAAGTTGCAAAAAGTTTGTGTCAAGTGCTATTGTTGACTTAATGTGCATATTTAAAAAAAAAAATAATGCTTGGATTACCTATTTCCTACTTTGATAGCTTAAGGATAATTTGTTGTCACTGTAATGCTGTCTTAAAATGAGTCTTTCATCTTCTTTTTCGTCTGCATGCTTTGCCCTGCAAAGGTTAAACTGAAACTTCAACCCACTCACAGCCTTGTAAATTAGCTCAGGTCTCCTTTCTTCCCCTGGCGGTCCTGGCTCCTGTTTCCTTACTCTCCTCAAGTTGCTTTGACTTTTGTTCTTTAAAAAAGTGAAATAAGGTGACTTACCATAGTGCAAAATGTATTATCTTGAAATGTTTCAGAGTGCTGAGCACTTTCATAAAGTTGCTCTCTGGATACAAAGCAGCAAGAGATGACATCTGGGCAAAACACGTATGCAAATGTACAGTGAATTCACTATTGCATTACATTTATAATTACGCCACTTTTGTACACAGTATTTCAGTGCAAGACCTTGCACCCTATAATACAGTGCTGCACCATATTTAAATTAAAGAGGCAAACACGCCTCCTTTATATGTAAATTAGCCTTCTTATTAGATTGTAGCATTTTCACAAAAAGTATTGCTATTTGCCTTTTACCTTCCTTACAGAATTTTATGAATGAAATGTTTGTGCATATTCTGTTGTGATTATGGCTGCAGTAATTCAGCAAATTATAGGGAAGATCATTATAACCGGGTATATCAGATGTGTGGTGCAGTACAAAATGTTAGCATTTTTGCTTTACCTGATTTGCATGAATCCTTTACTGAACTGGATGCTAAACAAGCACAGACAACATGTGCAAATAAAATAGTACCAGCTCTCGTTCTTTGTGAATTCTTCCATGTGTGTTTAGTGTCATCTGGGGTGACCATACGTCTTTTTTTCCCAGACATGTCCTGGCCAGGATTTTTAAATTACCTAAAATGACCAGATTTTGTATGGGTTTGTTTTACTATTGTTTTCATACTTGCTGAAGGTAATGACTGAAAAGTAGTTTGACCCATAGTGTGCAAGCTTTGTACATAATTGAATAATCGTGGTGTGCAAGAAGAGAACAGAATGCAAATGCACATATATATAATGTTTGAGGACTGTAGAGAGCATGTCAGTAAAAAAAAAAAAAAAGTTGAACTATAAAATAAATAAACCTTCACAATAACCTGTCAAAAAGTCCAGTTTAACTTGAAGAAATTATGACAGTGATATATACTATTGTATGCTAATATATCATACTAAAATATCACTCTCAAACTTTTTTTTAAGGAATATCATGCAACCAAGGTATTTTTTATTCATTTATACAGTTCTGTTGTGCAACGTCTTGTTCGACAATAAAAATGCAATGTTTTGTTGTTAAATTCATTTAATTTGATTACATTTTAAAGAAATGATCAAACTGTTCAAGTTTTAATAATTAATTTAATTAGACATAATTTTTATGATAAGTTTGTACTGAATCATAAACCATGGACTCCAGAAAAAAATTAAATGGAAAAAATCATTTAGGGGAAAATAAAATGGATTTCATGGGGCCTTAAATAAAAAGGTATCTTATTCTGTGGTGTTTAATTGTGAACAAAGTTATGTTTACATTTTTATTTATTTTTTTTGCAAACTCTCTACCAAAATGTTAAATTGATCTAGGAGGTTGCCAGAATGTTGCAAGGTTGTTAGGTTGTTTTAGGTGGTTGCTTACTTGCCCAAATGAAGAGTCCATTAACATTAATACCTCAGACCTTAAGTATGAGCAGCAATAGTGAGGCTTACTTAGCAAGGGCTACTTAAAAATGCATACGCTAATGCACTTCATTACCTCTAAGTACCATAGGTAGGGGAGGTCATGTTACACACTCACACCCAATGTCTTTTAATTTCTGAGTGCTGAGGTGGGCTAGTCTTTCGTTTTCTCTTGTGTCTCTGTGTCATGGAGTTTTGTAACATATAGAATCTCAATTCATTATTGAACATGTCTGGAAGATCCTCGGACACTTTACATTGAGTTCTGCATGTGCTCAGTTACATGCTACGTGGCCTCACTGTTTAGAAGGCTAATCACTTGGCATAAGTAATGACCGATAATGTCCTGTCATGCTTAGATGATGTTTTATAAGAGATTTGGTTGTTTTCTTAACTTTTGCATGTTTTTACCAAAAATCAGGTAGGCCAACATGCTTCTTTTGACTGCATCCTGAAACAGAGTAACTTAATTGCCACTTTCTACAAATGAGTACAACATTTGTTTTTAAAATGAAGTCAGAGTTTTGTTCTTTGTACAACAAAGGGTGAAAGGAGCCACTGCCAAGAGAAAGATGTTGCAGCAGTAGGTAAAAGGATAGAATATTTAGTCTAAATTACAATATCCCTCAGTGGGGGGCTAGTTAGTTTGGGACCAAATGTTGGTTTGTAGTTGCTGATAAACTTTTATTTCTGTTTGATCATTTTCTTAACACAGTATCTCTCGTAACAGGGTTGAATGGTTGAGCTAGACGTATTCAGGCAGCACTACAATTTGTGTAAAAATTGAGAAAATGGAACAAGATTATTTACTTGTCCTTCCACCATATGAAAAATGAATGGGGAAGGAATGCTCCAAATGCTGTTACTTCCTCTGCATTACAATTTGAAGGAATCTTCCAAAATACCTAATAGTTCTTGCTACTGAAAAAGGAAATTGTGCCATTTTTGCTATAAAAAAAAGTAATAGCACAGCAATTTGTACCATATTCACAGACAAAATTGCAATTTCAATAGAATAAATACTAAACACTGCATGAAAGAGCTTTCTCTGGTGTAAAACCCCTAACAAAGGATAAAGATGCTTCTTAAAGGGTTAGTTCAGCCAAAAATGGAAATTAGCCCATGAATTACTCACCCTCAAGGCATCCTAGTTGTATATGACTTTCTTCTTTCAGACGAATCCAGTCAGAGTTATATTAAACATTTTCTTTGATCTTTCAAGCTGTTTAATGGCAGTCAGCAGGTGTTGCAGTGCATCAGTCCAAAATAAGTGAAATAAAGCGCATCCATCCATAATAAAAAGTGCCTCACACGGCTCCGGAGGGTGAACAAAGGCCTCCTGTAGCGAATCGATGCGTTTTTGTAAGAAAAATAACCATATTTAAAATGTAATAATCAATTTAATCTAGCTTGCGCTCACTATTGTACATGGAAGCAGCTCTGGGCGGATGACGTAGGACGCCGGCGTTGCGCATGCGCCGCTCAGAAGTGACGAACGCAGAAGCGCAGGGGAGAGATCAAATCAAAACAACGGTCATGAATTAGAAGTACAAAACGAGGATTTGTAAAGAAGAATGTCGGAGTATTTCGATATAAGCTAAGAGGAGATTGGTTTTCCTTTGCTAAAGTAAGGAAACTTTGCTTCCTTTGCTCCTGTTAACAAACGTTGGTTTTCACGAGACTCACCGGCGCATGCGCAACGCCGACATATTACGTCATCCTCCCAGAGCTGCTTCCGTGTACAACTGTTGGCGCAAGCTAGATTAAAGTGATTATTACGTTTTAAATATGGATATTTTTCTTACAAAAACGCATCGATTCGCTACAGGAGGCCTTTATTCACCCTCCGGAGCCATGTGAGGCACTTTTTATTATGGATGGATACGCTTTATTTCACTTCTTTTGGACTGATGAACTGCAACACCCGCTGACTGCCATTAAACAGCTTGGAAGATCAAAGACAATTTTTTATATGACTCCGATTGGATTCATCTGAAAGAAGGAAGTCATATACGACTAGGATGGCTTGAGGGTGAGTAAATATAATGGGCTAATTTTAATTTTTGGGTGAACTAACCCTTTAAGCTACTCTGTCTGGTTATTTTCTTTGGGTTAGAGAGGTAGTCCCCCTGGAGTTATATTCTTAGTTGTTCTAACTAGCTTTGGCGCCTGTATCAGTGAGTATCTAAATGAGGAATGGCTCATGGCGTTGTCGACTAATTCCACTTAATCCTAACATATCTTAATAGTGCCAGGCATGGCTCGCTGGGATTAGCTTTAACTGTGGTTAACTCCTCCACAAGTGTTCACACGCTGCGACTGCTTCAACAGGGTCAGTATGGAATTATTCAACAAAATGTTCATCGAGCATTTAAGAAAGGAATGTAAGTGATATGTTGAACTATACAGTTTTATCTTAAAAGTGGGTTTAATTGCAGTTAGAGTAGAGAAAGTGCTGGTTGAACTTTCACCCGGTAGGGTTACAAATGGTAAGTCTGGCAGAGAGACAGTATAATAATGCGGGTGATTACTAACAGTAGTTACATAATTTCAAGCATGATTAACTCTTTTTTTTTCATTTAAACAACAGAAGTATTTATGACTAATTTTATGACTGGCATGGTTGCTCTAAAAATAGTATGTGTGTGTGTGTGTGTGTGTATAATGGTAATATGTCTAAACATTGTTTAATATATATATAACAATAAATATTACAACCAGATTAATCACTTAATTGTAGAAAAAAATAATACAATTTTTAGCCTATTAAAAAATGTTTTAAAGGAATATTCACATAATTTTTCTTCCATGCATTAATTGTAAACAGTAAACCTCAGTTTGTTTGCTAAAAAATAAAAGGGTTTAATTTTCATTTGATTTAAAATAAATGTTTAATGCCTTGATTTTAAAAATTAAAAAAGTTTGTAGGGCCCTATTGTTCAAAATGTTGAAATTGAGACTTTTGTACTTATTTTTTCACTGAAATAAATGTTTTTGTAATTACACAGAGAGTCAAGTACCGAAAAAAGGTACCGTTGGGTACCAGCACCGAAATTCAGGTACCGATACCGGTACCATACCAGTTAAAATGTGAACGGTACCCAACCCTATCATTTACGCAATTAATCTTGGGAAAGTCTGGGTCGTGAAGGATCCATCTGTTGTATCTTTCATGTCCTGGGAAAGGATGTGTTTCAAGGACCCATTTTAAGGAGACTTCGAGATGGGACGGTCTTTGTCGCACTGTTGTAATGCATTCAGTCTTCAAATGTAGCCTCTGTATTGGGACACATGAACTTTTGTGCAGATTTTAGCTCCAACACACCTGCTTGGAAGATCTAAGTGATCCCGATGACCTTGATTAGGTTCATGTGTGTTTAATTAGGGCTAGCAAGCATCTAGAACACCTCAACCACTACAAAGCAATGCCCTGGCAGCCACCCATAATACTCTAGCATAGGCAAGCACCATTCATGTTTCTTCAGAACTTGTAAAACTCTGCTACCGGGTTTCTTTTATGGGGTAAGTTTCTGTCAAAGTTTTAGGATTGTGCAAACCGAAATGTAATGTTTTCTTTCTCTATGTTATAGTTACTGTTAGGTTTTGTCGAGCAATATCCACATAATGTTGTCTTTGAAGGACCTACTTCTGACCCTTTGGTAAATTGGTTCACGGCATCCTTTGATCTTTCAGCCCTTGATAATATCTTCCTGCTTTTCTTGTAAATTGAGCCAAAACATTTTAGTACAAAGTTTTCTATCCCATCCTCAATGACAGGCAAAAGCCAACAACTTTTGCAAAAAGTCTGAGGGATTCTCTAAGTCAGACATAATAAAGGGTGAGTTTATCAAGTAGGACAAGTTTCTACTGTAAATATAGATTTTTTTTAATCCTGAAGCAACATTGCTGTCATACAAAAATAGTCCTAGCTGTACCAAGAGCTGTACCCATTCCTTACATATTAGTGTGTATTTTCATGCAGAGGTTCTTTTACTCATCGCATGGTTGTTAAAAGGTGTTATCTCATGTGTACAGGCATCACAAGAGAAAAACAACTTCCAAGTTAACCACTATAATTCAAATGGAAAAAAAGCAGGCAGCCATCTATAACTCAGACTCAATGTGTGCTCTTTCTCCATAGGAGATCGCTCGGGAAGATGTTTCCTCACTCAGGAAAATCCATTGTCTTTGACAGCTTTCCAGATCCATCTGACACATGGGAGATCATTGAGACTATTGGGAAAGGGACTTATGGGAAAGTTTATAAAGTGCTTAACAGGGTCAATGGCAGCAAAGCTGCCGTCAAAATACTGGATCCAATCCATGTGAGTAAAACCCTGCTAGATCAAACCTGTATGTGGTGTGTGTTTTTAGGTCACAAAGAGAGACAACAAGTATGCACATCTATGAGTCCTGTTTTGCTGAACCCTGAGTCATACATTTTAAACATAGAGCAAACTCAAGGTCAGATTTGCACAGAAATGTGGTTAAAAGCAGATACATTGTACGCCCTTCAGGTTCAATCAGTTCACATTTGTGTGCATATGCATGTATTTGCGCATTTGTGTGTACCTGTGAGAGTGTTTATGCCTTAAGACAGGCCTGCAGTCAATTACTGACCACTGAGAACATCTACTCGCCACTGTCATATTAAGAAGAGAACATCTATATCCCGCAGATAATGCCAAAAGGCTCTCTGTGTCTCTGTCTCTCTCATTATTTCTCTAGCCACACACTCTATCTTTTAGTGACTGGGCAAATAAAAGGGCCCCTAACAGCACATACTCAGACTAATCATGATGAGACGGCTTTTCAGAAAATGTGCAATTTGTGTTCATTTACTTTACAAGAGTTTCTCCAGTTCACCCTTTCAAGGTACTGAAAGGAAGCTTGGAAGTATTTCAATGGCCTTTGGCTGCCAGTATATTTAAAATTACTCATCTAGATCAAATAAATCTAGGCTTAATTTAATAGACTGCAGCTGCCGTGGTCATTGTCCCTCAGATAGTCACAAATATGTATTCTCACCGCTTTCCAAGCACAGGAAATGCAGTAATCATGTGTAGTAATAGAAATGTGGAGCACCTTTGAAGCCAAAAGGCATCACAGAAAAGAACCCATGAACCGAATCCATTAAAATTCTACATTCAGAGGTTGTTTTTCCTCCAGGTTCAATCAGTAAACAGTAATTTTCCAACACTGGAGGACGTGGAAGCCAACAAATATTATTTCAATATATCCCTCATGTGTAGTGTACCACTGTGGCCTGTGGGGCTTTATTAATGTTGACATTTCATGGCCTTTGCAGTTTTGCTCAATTCAATAGATAAAATGACCCGCAAAAATATATATATATATATTTTTTTTGCATCAGTGACTGTCTTTGAAACATTAACCACTGAATAGTTGAAGAATTGTTTATTTTTACTCAAAAATGAAAGTAGAAGTTTGAACCATTGCCCTGTTTCTCTTAAAAGTCAATTAAATTAATCTGTTTCTTTAAGGATATTGACGAGGAAATTGAAGTCGAGTATAACATCCTGAAAGCTCTCTCAGACCATCCCAATGTCGTCAAGTTCTTTGGAATGTTCTACAAGAAGGACGTCAAGCATGGGGACCAGCTATGGCTAGTGCTAGAGGTAAAGTTCAATTCTATGTCATGCACGTGGGCCTCATTTATTTAAGCTTGTTGTATATCACACACGTTAAATTGGGCAAGTGAAATTATCAGCAAAACACTTTTAAATGCCATAATCAATCACCGTTATTATATTTGCAGCCGGAAAACATGCATATGCAAATGTGTTTGTAAATCAGGGCAAAGTGTACTGCATGCTATATCATTATCACATTATGTATTTATTGCTGTCATCACAGTGTGGGCTGATGGGGTATGTATGAAAGCAGTGGAAATCGGTTTAAAGAGGATTAGCGAAATGTGCTGCTAATAAAAGGTTATTAGTATCAACACCTCTGTATTTTTGGGAACATGTTTAAATTGGAACATAGAGAACATTTCTCAAATCTTATGGAACATCAGGATGAATCTCTTTGTTTTTAGAACAATCAAGATATTTTGCATAAATGTATTATTTTTAAAAACACATTAGGCCTACAGTAATCATATAGTGACCTTTTCTGTTGTTTGACTGCTTGAGAACAGACAGGTATAAAGGTGTGTGTTGTGGAAATTGGATAAGATAAGTGTTACATAAGATACTTTAGTATTAGAAGTAGGTCTGGACAGAGTTTTTGTGGCAGGACAGGTATGGGCGTGTGGAGATGACTGTTAATGTGGACTGGCTGCATCTGGCTAAGATGAGCATGTTTAGATACCAATTCTGCATTCAGACACGCAGGCTTTAACAGGAAAGAGATGGTCTATCACTGTAATGGATAACATTATTCTGACAGTGAGGCTGCTTTGTATTGCACCATTCTGTAACTATATATTGATGAATAATGCTCAGTAGTTATGTCTTTCAGCAGTAATTATCCAGTAAAAAATGTGTTCAAACAGCCCATAAATGTTGTATCGAATTTACTAAAGAAGTTGTGTTATTAGAGATTCATACAGTAATTAGAATGTGCAACAACATTAAATTATAAACACCTAGTATTTAATGTGTATCATTTGTATTCTTTAGTTTAATATGTAAAATCATAATAAGTTTTACATTTTATCGCCACAACGGCTTGAATGGTCGTGCACAAAAACCTTCTGGGAAAGTTTAATTTTAGCTCATCAAATTGCAGAAGTGACATAAAGCCTAATTTAATTTGAGACTAATAGAACATAATTTTCAGTTTGTTTAAATTGTGCTCTTTTTTTCAAATATCCTCAAGGCATGTTTTTAAAATTAAAGCCTACCGATTGATTTGCATAACTCCCCCAAGGTACAGTGATACAGATATGTTATTGGATGGTAATACCAACAGTGTTGGGGAAAGTTACTTTTAAAAGTAATGCATTGCAATATTGCGTTACTCCCCCAAAAAAGTAACTAATTATGTTACTTAGTTACTTTTTATGGAAAGTAATGCGTTACATTACTTTTGCGTTACTTTCGTGTTACTTTTTAAATATGAGCAGGGCTTGATTGTTTTTAATATAAGAAGTTCTATTTATAGCAAATGTAAAAGCCCTTTCACACCAAAAAGTGTAATGAATAAACCTCAGGCTGAAGGAAAAGTAAATTCACGTCTGTACAGTAGAACACAGGAGAAGAAGGTTCAACACTCTTCAGCAATAAAAAACAATGAAGCACAATTGTTAGTTTATCTAAAGTCATTTTTGCTTATTAGTATGGTCGAACTGGATCATCAAAGGTCAGCAGCAAAGACATCGGTTAATAAACCATTGGGTTTAGATGCATTTGTGTTATTTAACATATTTAGTTATTGCAGGTTTGCGTCATCTGAGTTTGCATTTCACTGTTTTAATTCATTTTGATGAATACTAAATCTGTTTTTTTTTGTGAGTGGGATGAATTAATGCACATTCACATTTAGTCTAGAACTACAGTAACATCATGTTCACACAGCGCCACACAACTCCTCTGCACTTCCGATTTCTCCCA
>NW_015540842.1:2805625-2805821 GCF_001515605.1 Sinocyclocheilus anshuiensis | reverse complement strand
ATACTCACAATAACCCTCACTGGTGAGGGGAGCGATGCTTCCAGAGTGTGTCGACAGAGACACACTAGTTAAGTGGAGCCCAAGGTACCGGGTTCTAACCAACTCAGAGAAAGGGAATGAGGTCAATAACGCATAACCCTTACCATACAGGATTTTAGAAAAGTGGGCAAAGCATAACGTGCACACTTACCACTTA
>NW_015540842.1:2788388-2805585 GCF_001515605.1 Sinocyclocheilus anshuiensis | reverse complement strand
ATTGTAAGTTAAAGCAACTCACTTTAACAAATCTGTTATACCTGATTTTATGTATTTGTGAAGTCAAAGGATAAAGTTTCTTTTGCATCCCATTTTTATGAAGTAGTTATTATTTCACAGGTACTATCCACTATCCATCTCAATGATGCTTGTTAGGACAGCACGTCTATTAGTATGCCTCATCCAGATGCACACAATCATACATTTTCTTTACTCTCTGCCACAATGCTAAGGTGTTGTGGGTGGTTGCCATGTGTTATGCAATTTTCTGAGTGTTGACATTGGCATTTGGGGTTGCTTAAAATTACTCTGATATTCTAGTCTCTATACAATAGATATTGCTTGGGTACCTCCAATATATTTAATAAAGTACTTGCCAAACAAGGAGATTTCTGTGACATTCAAGCAACATTGACTCTTGGAACAACTCTAATGTAGTTGCTATAGATCAGTTTTATAGCAACACATTGTTTCAAACTGTTATTGTCAATGTCTTTATATGTAATTATATACAACTTAACACATTGTGGTTAAAACAACAGATCAAATAGTGCATTTCCCTGCTGTTTAATTTCACTCATTCCCTTTAATATGGTCAAAGTGATGGCTGTGGTTTTTGGCCTTGTTTCCTGTATTGAATGACGGGGTTCTTTGGCGCACCCTTTGAAACAAAGCCCTTTCCGAACCATGTCTGATGTGTCTAGCTTGTGCCCATCATTAATTCACAATGAGCTTTAAAATGCCATTGTTTGTCAGGGCTTTTTCATTAAACGTTGTGGGAAAGCGGACACCTAGCTCATTATTGGAGTGCAAATGATAAGGTCGCTTGAACAAAAGTGGTGTTTTTTTATAAAGGTGCGAGGGCCACACACACACAGCTCAAAGAAAGCTAGTGATTTGATCGTCTGCTGCACTTAACAAAACATTCAGCTCAAATTAAATATTCAAAGTCAGAAGCTCCAGGTATGTTATTCCACGTAACTAGTAAATGAGGGCTTAAAGGGATAGTTCACCCAAAAATGACAATTCTGTTATAATTTACTCACCCTCATGTCATTCCAAACCTGTTAGACTTTTATTCATCTTCAGAACACAAATGAAGATACTTTTAATGAAATCTGAGTGATTTCTGTCTCTCCATTGAGAGTCTACGCAACTAATTTTGACACTTCAAAAAGTTCATAAAGAGATCATAAAAATAATTTAGTGGTTTAGTCGAAATTTCCTGAAGAGACTCTAATCACTTTATATGATGAACATATTTAATGTAGGCTTTTATTCACATATTTGCATTTATCAAGCTCAACCGTACTTGCTTGATGCGCAAGAACAAATCTCATTGGTTTTACAGAATCTCAAACGTGCTACGTAACACACAAGAATGAACCTCATTGGTTCTCAGACGTCAAGCAAGTGTGCTTGAGTTTTGGTTTGCCATAACTTATGTGTGCATTGATGAATGCTTTTATGGAAATTACAATGACAGAATAATGTAAATAATGACAGAATTTTCATTTTTTGGTGAACCATCCCTTTATGGGCCAGATTTACTAACAGCTTGCGCCAGTGCAAACCGTCTTTTGCGTTAAAATAGTACTGTCAGAATTTACTAAAGACAGTGAAGAATTAGCGCTGAAAAGGCGTGGACACAGTTATTTTTGCATCTGACCTTAATGAATATGCATTTGTTGGAGTTTCCCTTTCAGAAGTAAAATTTATGGGAGGGGAGTATTAAAATGAATCCCGCAACACTATTTACTAACATTTGCACTCGTCAAATTACTAGTATTTGCGCCATTATTTAACGCCCAAAAAAAAGCATTTGATGTTGCTAGGAGGAGGCACCACAGAGAACAGAGAGCGCTTGGTAGAATCGAGAGGATTTTTTCCACACATTAATTTATTTGGAATGCCAGAAGAACAGATTATCCAAATCCGAACATATATTCTTACGCTAATTTAAGATGCGCTTAGTAGATTGCGTTGGTCATTATGGAAATGAGATGTTGCGTCTGTGTTCTTTAATTTGAGCGTTGTCAGTAAATCGCCTGCAGAAATTTCCACGCCAATCGGCACTGTTTTGGAGCTAATTTGCCCTGTTTAGTAGGCCTATATCTGGCCCTAAGAGTGTATACCTGCAAGTCAAAGCTTCTTCTACTTCTTCTTTTTTTTAAGCCTAATTGTTAAGACTTTGAAAGGCATCAGCCATGCTGGCAGTGGGAGCTGAGGAAAGATGGCAGAATTAGTCTTGAGTCTTTTCATCTGTACGTGAGGAATTATGTTGATGACACGTCAGTAGATGACATTAATAACATGTCCTCAGCAGCCTGAGGTAATCCAGAGTGATGCGGTCTAAAAATAGAACAATATCAGGAAGAAATTAAACGAAAAAGTTTCATTTAAAAGGTACAGAATTAATGATTTTATCACATCATTTCAAACCAACATTAATTTCATTCTTCTGTGAAGCACAGCATGAGATTCTTTAGCAGAATGTTCATCCTCATATTTCCATACGATGGAAGTGAATGGGGGCTATTTAGCTCCAAAATGGCCATAAAAATAGTCAATTTAACTCATGCACTCCTGAAGTTCCAAGACTTTATATACTCCATAAATATCTAGGTTAGACGCGAGTAAAAACATGTACACACAGGAGACCTGCTTTATAGTACAAATTCAAGTTGTAAATTTAATTGAAAGTAACACTGACACTTTTTCATGTTTTTGTGTTTAATATTGCAAAGAAACGTATTGTATAAAGTTCTATATAATTAAACGTGACTTGACTTGACTGCTGAATTGCTATGATCAGATGCTTTCTTAACTGCTGTTTTCTCACCGCTATTTCTTCAGAACTTTTCTGCTTCTGTATCCATGCAGACACTGATTTTCTCGTTGTCTCTGTTGGTAAAGCAAGAACAAAAGTGTGGCACTTTTGATGACTTTACTGAATAGACCTGAACCTGGATGTTAATGTTGCAGTACCTGAAGGAAGTGTTTAGTAAAACATTCAAGTTGCTCGCTGTCAGATACATGTCTCAATCTCTCTATCTGTCGGTGTCAGTGTGAAATTTAATGATGGCAGGTGATCTCAGGTTGATGTTGTCATGACGTAATGAGGTCAGCTTTGCTCTTTAGTCTTCATGGCACTCAGACACACTGAAGCACTCTACAAATTTAACAGTAGGAACTGAGATTCAAACTAACTTTGGATGATTCATGTCCAGGGCCAGCTCCAGACATGGGCAGGGGTGGGCTGAGCCCACCTAAATGACTATCTTGACACCCAATCAGAATTAGATAAAGATTGCGTTATATTTTTTATGCAGTAATTAAAACCAATCTGAAGCTGACTGTATTTTGAGAAGTTTAAGATATAGCTGGAGACTGCCCCAACAATAACACCAGAAAATTGCAGCATTTTTCTTTTATTTACTGAATGCAAGGCACGCTGAATTCACGCGGCTTCAGTCTGTTCAGAAAAGCAGAGGCATGACAACGAGCGAAAACGAGCATGGATATTTGCGCGCTATTACGGGGAGTTTGTGAGTTATGGGGGGTTTAATAGGCTACATGAATATGTATCATAGCCTACCACTGAAATTACCTGAGCAATTTTAATGTTAAAAATGTTAAAAATTTTTAAAAACCCGCTCATTCAATAATGTGCATTCATTGCATGGACGGGGCAAGAGCATAATATAAGCGTCTAAAATGCAGTTCAGTTGAAAGCTTACCCATTTTGGCTTGCTGTTAATGCTGAATATAAGAATGAAAACTGAAATTAAAGAGCTTGTGCAATGAAAGTTGCATTCGTTACTATAGCAACAGTCGGCTCGATAAGAAACGTTTCGGTGATGCAAACTATTCGACTTTTTATGTCAAATTCCGCAGTTTTGAATAGAAAGTGGGTCTGTCATTTACGTGATTCATGTAGCCTAATTCATAATTGATTGACAATAGCATTTTTCTGTTTTGCGTTTTCAACAAAACAACTGAAATTGAATGGGTGCATATTTAAAAATAAAAATATTATTTGCAGTTCAGATTGATTACTTTACAAAAATCCGTATTCTTGTTCTTTTACTGTTCTTTTTTCTTGTTTTAATTTATTATTAATTGATTCTTTTAATTTATCCTTTATTTATTTAGTTTCTTTAAATAAGTACCATTACCATAGAGGTCAGGTCTTTATATTTTCCTCAAAATAAAATAATTGGTCCCCCCCAATGTTATAGACATGATTACGGCCTTGTTTGGTATAAATAAATAAGTTAGTTGAAAAGAATCACCAGTGTTGAAACAATGATCCAGAGAAAGAGAACAAAGAGGGCTTTTTTTTTTTTACTATTCAATAAAGAAAAAAAAATATTTTGCTGTGAAAGTGCATGATATTCTAGGCTGCCCATGAAAGCTTTTTTTCAGTGTACATATAATATAGTTAATATAGCAATATCTACAGTATAAATATCTTCTAGACTATATGATGATATGATGACTAAAAATGCCCACCCAGGATATCTGCCAGCCCACCCTTCTATAGCTGTCAAGAACCGGACATGTTTATGTCTGTGATTTTAGTGCTGGCATAATTGTTTTCTTCTGCAATTGTGAATGATTGTGTTATACGTGTGATACAATGGCATTTATTGTGAGGTAAAAGCAGTACAAATAAGACCAGGAGTGCAAAAACAAAAATATGGGTTCTTTATTAGTATCTTTAACATCCGTTAAACTTTTCCATTGCACTAAAGGTTCCTTGTAGCTGAAAAAAAAAGGCTCATTAGATTATTAAAATGTTCCTAATGCTATATAACTGTAAAAACCTTCTATTGGCACCTTCATTTTTAGGAGTGTAGGGTCCATTTTTGAATCCATATTGACTAAGGTTCGTTTTATTAAACAACCTGATTACAAATTACCTTCAGTCACTGCATCAGCAACTCAAATGAACAACATGTTTGCTGCCGCCTCTGTGCTTGACTCTGAAGCATGTACTGTAGCTATAAATGAAATGGGCAGCTCCCTGCAGTTAACTCAATTAACTTTGGTAAACAGTATTGAAACAGGAAGGTGTGCTACAATGCCAAAGGCCCCTCTGGCACAGTAATAATGAGATTTCAAAATGGGTCCGGAGGTGTGGGAATACTCCATTTCACACCCATCAACATACTTTTTTTTTTTGTTCAAGTGTCTACGTTTCACCTTTCTTGTTCAACCCAATGACAAATGACCCTTTCAGCCCACCACTTACCAAACTTGGACGTCCAGAACAAGTTAAATTGAAAGCTGTGTTGCCCTTTTGAAGAGGGGTTATAAAAGAAAAAAGACAGGAAACATAATGAGGTAAACAACATTTTGTAGTGTTTCTTAATGTATTGTAGAGAGTGAGAAAGAGCTTTGTCAAAGGTATAGCTAACCCAAAAATTAGGCCATCCAAGATGAGTTTGTTTCTTCATCAGAACAGATTTGAAGAAATTTAGCATTATAGCAATTGCTCAGTAATGGATCTTCTGCAGTGAATGGGTGCCGTCAGAATGAGAGTCCAAACAGCTTCTAAAAAACATCACAATAATCTACAAGTAATCCACATGACTCCAGTCTATCAATTAATGTCCTGTGAAGCGAAAAGTTGCATATTTGTAAGGAAAAAAATAATAATTCAAATATTTTTAACAGATGCTTCCAGCTAAAACACGAGTCCTCTATCCATAATATTGCTTTCTCCAGCGAAAAAGTTGTCTGAATCAGGATAGAAAAATGCACAAATCAAGCACGTTTGCAAGCAAAACTGTCCTAAACAAATATGTCTGTGGATTACTGGACAACAGGGGAGGGACTTTTTCACTGGAGGAAGCATTGTTATGAATTATGGGTTCATATTTTGGCCAGAAGCTACAGTTTGGAGTTTAATTGCCTTAATGATAGATTTGTTTTTTACAAACATGCAGGCTGTACCTCATTTTGACGGCATCCATTCAATGCCGAGAATCCATTGGTGAGCAAGTGACTTGCTTTCTCAAAATCTTCTAAAAAATATTGTTTTGATTAAGAAATAAACTCATCTACATCTTGCATGGCCTGAGGGTGAGTTCATTTTAAGCAAATATGCAGAGCATTTACCATTGCTCTTTGGTTTTTTATAATCAAAATCCAGTCATTTCAATAGAAATCCGGGTATTCTGGAACTGTGCGCAAAATATTTCCCCATGCAGATTTCGCGATGGCCTCAAGTTGGTCACGCAGTGTTGTCAGTAAGTGCATTTAGTGGTTTTAATGACTGATTCTGATGGTTTCATCACTACACCAGTAGGTGACGACAGATGTCTCTTTGAATGAGTCATTGAATCATTCAGCCAACTTGTTCAAAAACACTGATTCATTCTGGGCTGTAACTTCACTACTGAGAATTGCTTTGAGCCTCCGACACATGAAAACCGGTCTGCAGTGAGTTTGTTTTTTAAATATTTTCATTGACAAAGCAAAAAGAGATAAAGTACCTCCCAATAATGTGTCTAAAATGTAAGTAATATTATTGAATTTATTGAACAATCACAGTTGCAATTGAGCTGTTAGTCTTTGTTTTTGACAAACAAAAAGGGTCCATTCACACAGACCACATTTTTGTGTTTCAATGCACTGATTTTAAGTTATTTTTTTATGTAAACATGCACTAGACAGACGTGTTTGACCACTGCACTTGTATCTCACATCTTCTTGTGCTTGACACAGCGTTCTAAAAACATGGTGCTCAAGTTCAAAGAAATACAGAGTTCTGGCATGAAACTCTTGATGTTTGGGGAAACCCTCCACCTTCCCCAGCTCCACCTGTATAGATCTGCTACGAGGTGATTCATGTATGCTATATGGGGGTTATTTCATGTATGTTATATTTGCAGCAGCAATATTTCTTACATGCGCACAGCAGCATGTTGTGGATGTATTGGCAGTAGCAAGTCTCTGTACTTGCTCTACCGCAGCAGCAGCAGCGTAGCAGATCTATTCCACCAAGACCAAATACATTAACATTGTCATGTACATTACCATGCCAATCCCTCCGAGAGTTGTCATGACTGAAGTACTTTTTAAAAAACAAAATATGCATCTCTAGATCTTGCATTTCTTTCTGTTCCACTTCTCTGCACTTTGTGTTTTACACAAAAATGTATTTTGTGTGAATGGCCACCAAGTGCTACATTTTGAGATTTAAATACCCACAGGTTTGTGCTACAGACATAAATGATACCTCAAAAAGGCTCAGTGGAGTGCTGTTACAAAAATTTGAATTTTTCCCCTGGCAGACAATATAAAACAGAAATCGAATATCATATACTGTATATCATATTTGACTTCCCACCTGCAATCAGTGCATAACACCCTAGCACTCAAATAGCAATGTGCTAAAACAGCTAAAACCACCATTGCAACTCCTTGCCAACACCCTCTCACATTTCAGAAAATGCAGAAATGCAGTTATTGCTGCAGTTCCGTTTGGTGCCGCTATAGTGACACAGAAATGACACAATTCAGCTTTACATATTTTCAGTTCTGCAGATGTTTGAGCTTTATGCATAATCAGGGAAATCAAGTCTATCCACCCACCCATCCGAACCCCTTGGGATGAGTCTTGGAAATAGAAGTAAATGTATTTGAAAATGTAAATGGTCTCTCGGGACATAAAGTGATGTGAGTCATTGATGTTCTCTTTGAAGTGTTCAGTGTTCTGCTGAAAGGCCGGATCAAGCAGATTGTTTTCAAAGGATTTGTAATTGGTTGCATTGGTAATGTTAGAGGCAATTTGCTGTTTTTTCTTTATTGGTTAGACTTTTTTTTTTTTTTTCTTAAACTACAAAGTGCACATCTCTTTCTCTGTATTTCTATTTCTTTCAGCAAAATAGAAGAGAATAGATTTTGCGATATTGTGAATAAGAGACTGTCAAAGCATTCATACAAACATTGTGTCCCATTACAATAGCAGCGGGCTGAAGACAGCCGTGTTTGCCTTTGGTCGATTTAAATGGCTCTAAATAAGAGGGTATTGTTGTTGCCTTGGCAACATGCTAGACAATTTTATGTAATTTCAAGATGGCTTGCCTTAGAAAAAAAGAACCATTTTCACCTCTGTGTCCTCTGACTGAAGGCAAGCATTTAGCATTGATCATAACCACATCATCAACCCTTAGATAGTTTTAAAGGATTCTGTTGCTATAAAAACCGTGTGTTAGATTTTGTAATGCAATGGAAAATTGCATTTTAAACATGCTTCCCTGCACTATTTAAAATATCTCTGTGCAGCTGCAATCTTTGTAAATATTCCTCTGTAAATTTCAGGATTTTGATGAGGAACGTATCATTTGACCTGCTTGGTCTACATAATGAAAGGGAAAAATAGTTGTACTGTAGTGTTGAATGTGTCATGAAAAATTAGAAATTAGAAAAGTGAGGCCTTTTAAAAGCAAGTGCTCTTTAAAATGTTTGTTTCACCTTTTTATTTTTATTTTGTATTTTTTGATTGATTGATTGATTGATTGATTTACTTAACACAAACATGATTTATTACCATATATAGCTGGTTTCTCTTTATATATTTGCATAAAAATATTTGTAATTTTTTTTTTTTTTTTTTTTTTTTTTTACTAGAAACAGCTTGTATTACCATATGACGGTTTTAATTCATGTTTATTATTATTATTATTATTTTATTAGAAACAGATTGTATTATTATATATAAGAACTTAATCTCTATATGTCTGCATAAAATGTTTTTTTCTTTCTTTTACCAGAAACGTTTTGTTTGTTTGTTTTCTAGAAACCGCACATATTACCATATATGTGACCCTGGACCACAAAACCAGTCATAAGGGTCAATTTTTGGAAACTGAGATTTATACATCATATGATAGCTGACTAAATAAGCTTTACATTGATGCATGATTTTTTTTTTAGGATAGGACAATATTTGGCCGAGATACAACTATTTGAAAATCTGGAATCTGAGGGTGCAAAAAAAAAATAAAAATACTGAGAAAAAAGCCTTTAAAGTTATCCAAATGAAGTCCTTAGCAATGCATGTTACTAATCAAAAATTACGATTTGATATATTGACGGTAAGAAATGTACAAAATATCTTCTGATATTCTGATATTAAGACTGGGTTTGTGCTCCAGGGTCACATATAATAGGTGACTCTCTGTTTGCATAAATATGTCTTTATTTTATTTTATTTTATTTATTTTTATTTATTTTTTTATTTTTTTGCGGAATCAGGGTTTATTACCATATATAACTGGTTAATTGTTTTTAATTAATTCATGTATTTATTTATATATTTTTTTTCTTATTTATGTATTTATTTTTAATATTATTATTTTACAAGAAACAGGTTGTATTACCATATATATCTATAGGTTTTGTTACCATATATAACAGGTTGCTCTCTATATGTTTGGATAAAGTGTGTTTTTAACTAATTTATTTATTTTTATGTTTATCACAGTAAAGGGTTGTATTACCATATGTAACAAGTTGCACTCTATATGTTTGCATTTATTAATTTTTTTTGTATGAATGTTGTATTTGAATGTATTTCATGTATTTGTTTGCAGTTGTGTAATGGAGGGTCTGTCACAGATCTGGCTAAAGGTATGCTGAAAAGAGGAGACCGCATGGAGGAACCCATCATAGCCTACATCCTACATGAATCTCTCATGGTAAAATCCAAAATCAACCTTGATCCTCTATATTTTAAAATATGAACACAAATGTATCCTTTCTGTAACATGTGCTCTTGTCTCTAAAGGGTCTCCAGCATTTACACATCAATAAAACCATCCATCGAGATGTCAAGGGCAACAACATCCTGCTCACCACAGAAGGAGGAATCAAGCTGGTTGACTTCGGTGAGGAAGTTGTTCTTTTATTGGGAAGGGACTGCTGGCTGTGAAAGAGAAAACCTGAATGATTGAGTGTGTGCTTGTGTGCGAGTGAGAGCCCGGCAGCTTGAAAACAGTGTTTTATACACGGGTCAAAGCCATTACATGTGAGCGTTTCAGTGCTAATTGAATAGCACTTATTTCTTCTCATCAAGAGCAGTGCATTTACATGTACGGATGATGATGGATGTCTAACACACTTGCATTAAAGCCCCTATCTGTCATCATGACATTGGGACAGAGGATATTGTCTGCATTCAGTTACTAATGATTTGCTTCTAGCTTTTCTTAACCAAATGAAGCTCTCTGAAATAGAGTATGTTAAAACAGAGCTGCATGATGAGATGCAGTCATAAAGGATTTATTGATTCCAGTTCACCTTAATGATTCTGTTTCCTTATCAGTTGCATTAGCAGATCTTTGAGTAATTTAAGGAAGAATGGACAATGTTTATATTCACCACTTTAAGCTGCCTGTCTAGGTATATACTGAGTGAAGGTAGAAATGTGTAGTGGTAGCAATTTTGCTGTACCAATACCGTACAGTAAATATATTTGTGTGGCAAACAGTGGGCAGAACTGTACATATTTACATAAGAGAATGTGAAGAAGCATGACATAATGTGAAAATACAATGTTTGGTTGTTTACAGTTTCTATATAATTTATAGGTTATATATAGCGTATAACAGTATTGTCATTGTTAACTAAAACTGTTAAAATCATTTTTAGCATATATATATATACATATACATATATGAACATAAAAATACAACTTACAAATTAAAACAAAAACTGAAAGTACAAAAGTAAAAGTGAATTCAAAATATACTACAAATATACTAAAGTATTACTTAAATAATACTAAAGTAACACTGGCGTATAACAAATATTTTACTGTGGATTTGAATATGGTGAATATGGTTCATCCAATCTGAAGTTAGAGTCATTATCCATGTTATAATGTAACTCAAGTATTACATATGCATGTTAAACCAAATTCATCATTCATCAAAAAACAAACAAAAAAAAAAAAGTTTCTGTAATACACACATACTTCATGAACACATAATTTGGTCATACTGCTAACCCCTAGAAATTATTAAAAAAAAAAAAAAAAAAAGGTATTGCACAATTCTAGCATGCACAAACAATCAACTGAATAAAATGAACTATTAATATTTACTGGATCTGAAACTTTACCATCTTTATTGTACTATACTTGGGATTTAGTTTCTCCAGTGTATATGTATACAACATACAAAAAAAAAAAAATCTAAATTTATCTAAAAATCAAAATTTAGTAACCATTGACTCTTTATGCCTTTGTGATGCTTTTTGCTTTTGTTCCATATAAAAATAATAATAATCATAATAAATATCAGCTTTTCTAAGGCATTCAAGGCAGTGTGATTTTATGTACACTCTGCTGTGCAATGCGCCTAACAACATTTATGTTTCACTGTATTCACAATATAACACTGTCTCTCTTAATTTATTAGTTAATAAATCTGTCCTCATCTGTGAAAAACTGCAGATGTCCCAGAATCATTCATTGAAACAAATGTCATAAAAAATCAAACAGTTAATCTGTAATTTCTCAAAAATGATACTAGTTCCAAATATAACCAGCTCTTGATTCCCAAGCACAAATACAACATTGAAGCAGACCATTCCTGAATGCCTCTTTATATTACTTATGAAAAACATGTGATGTGTGAAAAACCTTTTCAATGAGGCAATAAGTGGAGTATTTTAAGAGCTTCGTCCAGAACAGCCATATACGAGAGTTTATAAACCTTTAGAAAGACAGTAAATGCTTTTCCTGGCAATAAAACAGCCAATCCTAGGCTTTTGTGATGTGGCACAGACTAATGTTTGCTATGCTCCACACGTTCCCTTCACCCCCTTCACTATTAATTTCCAGCCTAAAGTCCACTCTAAATGTAATCTCCTCTTATGTTATTCTCTAGGCCGCATTTAGCCCCAGAGAGGAGATAGTTGCTCCCCCCCCATAGGGGTATCAGCCCCAGAGCAGAGGCACATAAAGCCCGTAATTAGTCTACTGCATCCGAGCAACGCGGGAGATAACGGGACATCCTCCTCTTTTTAGGGAGGGGAAGGGGGATGGGTATATGGAGAGACAGGAGAGGTGGAGTGAGTGCTGTGGAGAGAGAAAGAGAGACAAGAGGGAGCGTGATAGAGTGACGAGTCATGCCAGAAACTCAAAACTGCTGTAGCAAAGTTGCTGTCAGCAGAAAGAGCTTTCTGTCAGAGTTTGTCAAGGACATTGACTGAGCTCTTCAGTGACATCACAGAAATGTGACCAATAGAATTGCAGAGCATCACTATGGCCTGCTTTGAAGGGTTCAGGCTATGTGCTCAGTTGGTGTACTTTATGCACTAAATTGCTTTGTTAACATGCTCTTGGTCTTGATAACGTAATAGCAACAAAATCATGTTAGTGGTTGTTAAAAGAGTATTCCAGGTATAAGCTTTTGTGAAAAAGAAGTACACTTAGGCATGCTCTTAAAAATAGTTAATATTATGGAAATATAATTTAAAAGCAAGTGCAAGTTAAATGTAATGTTTTCAGACATGTAATTGCATGTTAATTGCAAATCAATGAATATGTATTATCAAAGGAATATTTAGCTAAGTGTTTTTGACCCACTTAAATATTCATCTTAATATCTAATTTCATAATTAATTCTATTGTCTTTGAAATATGGTTAAAGTGTACTGTCAAAGACAAGAATTTATGCTAAACTAATATAAACTAATATTTAACCCAAAAATGAAAATTACCCTATGATTTACTCACTCTCGAGCCATCCTAGGTGTGTATGACTTTCTTCTTTTAGACAAATATAAGTGGAGTTATATTAAAATAATGTCATGGCTCTTCCAAGCTTTATGATGGCAATGAATGACTGTTGAGATTCAATAGTCCAATAGAAGTCCAATAAAGTGCATCCATCCATCATAAAAAGTACTCCCCATGGCTCCGGCGGGTTAATAAAGGCCTCCTGAAGGGAATTGATGAGTTTTTGTAAAAATATCCATTTATAAAACTTTATAAACCGTAATCTCTAGCTTCCGCTAACTGTCGTATTTGTGTACATGAGAGAGTGGGGTACAATTGAAAGTTTTTACAGGCATGTCATGTACTTAAATATATTTGTAATTACACACTTGTTATGATGTAGTTGTGATTTATTACATTTAAAATATATTATCTTTAAAATTAATGTCAAATTACAAATTTTTAATGATGTAGTTGCAGTTTAGATTGATTTATAGAGGCCGACCGATATATCGTTTTGCCGATTTTATCGGCCGTTATGAGAATGTCGCAGATATATCGGCATCGGCGAATATACCACAGATATGACATTTTTTACAAAACCTATAACGCACATGAAATGCTTTCAAATGGTGTAATCACTTTACTTAGTTACTCCATTGTTTGTTACTTTGTTTGTACATTGTTTGCGGAATTTCACGGAATTTGTCGTATTTTTGATGAATAAATAAAAACAGGTCAATACACTTAAATCAAATCGCGATATAGACTAGTGTCTGTGAATATTAAACTGCAAAAAGACTATTTAAATATGAATCCTCATGTTCTTAATTCAAGTTATATACATTTTGTTCTATTTGTGTTTATAGTTATTTATAATAAGTGGTGAAGTTTACTGTTTAGTGCACTGATGTCAGACTCATTTTGGATAATAAAGTTTATTGTTAAATACCCTGCCTCCATTGCATATCTTTGTCACGTCATTATAAGTGTTTGATCACCACAATTGAGTGATCATTGCAACAAAAAAAAATTGTTTATGTATATATTTTCTGTTTATGTATATACTGTTTTCTATATAAAGTACCAGTCAAAAGTTTGGACAGGAATGGAAAGTGTGGAAAAACTTTTTTTGACTGGTACTGTACTATAATATACACTTAAAGAATATCAGCCAAAATATCTATATTGGATTTTATTTACTCCCTAATATCTGTATCGACATCAGCCCCAAAAACCCATATCGGTCGGGCTCTATTAATTTACATAAAAATCTAATATCAAACACACTACAGTTACTTTAGTGTACTTTGAAGGGTGACAAACACTAAAATATAATGACTTAAAATGTATATTGACATATTTACAAAATGCACCTTTTAAAAGTGTACTTAAATGTGTTAAGAAAAAGTTTATTATTTATTTATTCATTGAGGTTTGAAGCAGGGGCGCCGTAACAGGGGGTTAAGGTTAGGACGATTCCAAGTGCCCGGTGAGGGAGAGGGGGCCCGAGTCAGTGATGTCATACAACTGTCACACAATGTACAAGTACAAGTTTCTCTGTCTCTCTCTCCTAAAGGAATTAAAGCCACAGCTTTACTGTTAATAGAGAAACGTGGCAAAACGGTGGTAATTCCTCTATAAAGCCTCTCTCACTCTCTCTCTCTCTCTCTCTCTCTCTCTCTCTCTCTCTCTGTAGTGTTTGAGTATACAAATGTCTTGGACTTCTCATTGTTTCATCACAGACTAAACATTCTCATAAACACCCCAGTGCTCAAAATATATGGTTTTCAAATCTGCAAAATTTAACATGAAGCATTTACATAAGCAGCACATGCAGAGTGGCTGATTAGTGTTAATGCAGCCGGATAAATGCAAAATGGTAATGTGGCATTAGAGCATGACACAAAGACATGTTTCTGAAAGGTCTTTAAGGCTTTAAAGGTTTCATGAAAAATCTTACATTTGTAGCTTTTAGTTGAGGCCATATATTAGTGTATCTCTAAAGGTTGACAAAATAAACTTTTAACAGATATACATCTACATATACATATTTAACTCGCCTGTGACAGAACCCGGAGACAAAAAACAAGGAACAAAAGGTGAGGTGAAGAAGATCGCTTGTCGGTGATTCTTCACGGATTTGCCCGCATTCTCCACCAGTGCAACGGGGTGAAGAATCACACGACAAGTAGTCTCAATCAATACCCCGGAGGGTGGATTTATTGGGGTGGTGGGTGATAGTGAGAAAGGTCCAGGTAGGTGCTCCGGTGCCGTGAGTGCTCTCTCACACAGTCTGTGCGTGGTCTGCTTGGGAGCGAAGCACGCAGAGTCGGCTCTCGAGGGAGCCGCTTATTTATCCCTGCCTCTGATTATTATGGCAATGTGGCGGGGTTGGGTGAACGCGGTTATAAATCGATGCCCCGGGTAGAACAGACGCTCGCGAGCTATCTGTCTCCCGACACGGCATCGTCTCTAAAGGCTCCGTCTTGCCCTCCAAGCCGCTGCGAACCACTTCAGCGCTGGTGGGCAAGGGGTAGAAGGCAGCAGGTCAGGCTGGTGCGTGTCTGCACACAATGACTGTGTTGCAGGCATACCAAGCCGACTTGCTTAAAGAGCTAGATGGAGGTGAAGAAGTTAAAGCATAACTTGGCCGTGCACCAGCTCCTCATACAGGGAGGTTCAAAAGTTGAGTGTCGCCTCTCGTACTCCCCCGCAACGGGACCGAGGTCGGCGGTGCTCTTAGCCGGGGGCTTCTAAGGTGAGGCCCGATCTGAGGGTCGTGCTTCAGTCGAGGAAGCCCTCGACAAAGCGGTCCTGACTATCATGGCCCAGGACCGCTGAGGGCGGCCCCTACTGGGGAAGAGTTACACGCATTACACGGTGTCCATCTCTCCTCAGAGCCCTCAGGAGATCAATCTGCTAACCCTGCCAGAGTTCCAGGGCGCAGCAGTCTCCAGCGAGCACACATCTCAGTGTATTCTGCCCGGAAACGTAGCAGAGCTGAGATGCTCGCCACCCCCTCAGGGGTCTCTAGAGCAGTTAGTTCGATCGTCTCCTGCCGGTCCTCCACTTCACGGCACCGAGCTAGCAACTCCAAGTACATCAGAGACCAGTCTCGAGAGACTGGTTCCCTTAGTAGACTATTTAGCAGCATGGAAACTACTGCCAAATGTGTCTCATTGGGTCCTGCTATCATTGGGTCCTGAAGGCTATCGCATTCAGTTCGGCGCGCCGCCGCCGCCATTCAACGGGGTCTTTCCCCCATTGGTGGGCCCCGAGCAGGCTCTGATTTTGGAACAGGAAGTAAACACCCTCTTGAGGAAGGAGGCCATCAAGGTGGTCCCTCCTCACGACAGATAGTCCGGGTTCTACAGCCGGTACTTCATCGTTCCAAAAAAGGATGGAGGGTTGCATCCCATTTTAGATCTGCGTCAGTTAAACCGCTCAGTCATGCGGCTGAAGTTCAAGATGCTCACTATCAAGCAGGTCGTGTCTCAGATCAGGTCCGAGGACTGGTTTTTCACGATAGATCTAAAAGATGCTTACTTCCATGTCGCCATCCTTCCCACTCACAGGAAGTTCCTGAGGTTTGCTTTCAGGGGCGGAGCTTACCAATATCAAGTTCTTCCTTTCGGCCTAGCACTCTCACCCCGCACTTTCATGAAGTGTGTGGATGCTGCTCTAGCTCCACTGCGACTACAGGGCATCCGCATACTAAATTATATTGACGATTGGTTGATTCTAGCTCAATCAGAGCAGACGGTGGTTCAACATCGAGATGTCGTTCTCGCCCATATGGGAAAGTTGGGGTTAAGAGTAAACGCCAAGAAAAGTGTGTTTTCTCCATTACAGAGGACCACTTATCTGGGCATGGTGTGGGATTCGACCATGATGCAGGCACGATTGTCCCCTGCTCGGATCGAGTCGATCCTCACTGCAGTAGCAAGAGTCAGAAAAGGCCGGTCACTCACTGTCAAGCAGTTTCAGAAACTGCTGGGTCTGATGGCAGCTGCGTGCAACATGATACCTTTTGACCTGCTGTACATGAGACCCCTACAGTGGTGGCTCAAGACCAAGGGGTTCTCCCCGAGGGGAAACCCGCTTCGCATGATCAAGGTCACGCGGCGATGCCTACGTTCCTTGGACATGTGGAGGAAACCTTGGTTCTTGTCTCAGGGCCCGGTGCTGGGAGCTCCATGTCGCCGCGTAACGCTAGCGACGGATGCGTCTTTCACCGGTTGGGGTGCGGTCATGAGTGGCCACCCTGCCTGTGGTCTGTGAAGCAGTCACCATCTCATGTGGCACATCAGTGGACCTGAGAGATCGTCATGTGTTGGTGCGCACCGACAACACAGCAGTGGTCTCTGATATCAACCACCAGGGAGGTCTGCGTTCACGCCGTTTGTACAAACTAGCGTACCAGATCCTTGTGTGGTCCCAGGGCAAACTTCTCTC
>NW_015540842.1:2786332-2788066 GCF_001515605.1 Sinocyclocheilus anshuiensis | reverse complement strand
GTAAAGCACTTCCTCCCGGACCGAAGAGATCGCCATGTGCTGGTGCGCACCGATAACACAGTGGTGGTCTCCTATATCAACCACCAGGGAGGTCTGCGTTCGCGCCCCTTGTACAAGCTGGTGCACCAGATCCTTGTGTGTTCCCAGGGCAAAATTCTTTCATTGAGAGCAGTACATATTCCTGGGCATCTGAATATGGGAGCAGACATCCTGTCGAGGCAGGGGCCGAGGCCCGGGGAATGGAGGCTTCACCCCAAGGTGGTGAAGCAGATATGGAGAATGTTTGGCCAGGCTCAGGTGGACCTGTCTGTGACTCAGATGACATCGCACTGTCCCCTCTGGTGCTCTCTGACTCATCCAGCTCCACTGGGGCTGGATGCTATGGTGCTCAGGCGTAGGGTATGATCTTCCACCCCGCCTGGAGCTGTGGAAGTTGTGGGTGCGGCCCCTGAGGGGGCACAGCTCGTAGCTTCCGGTCTCTCAACCGAGGTTGTTCAGACCATCCTCCAATTCAGAGCTCCCTCTACGAGGAAACTGTACGCCTTAAAGTGGAAACTTTTCACTTCTTGGTGCGGAGATCACCAGTAGTAGCCCCATTCTGGCCGGGCCGAGTATGGTTCTCGGACCTGATTTCTCTCCTCGATGGCTCTCCATGGGAGATTCCCGTCAGGAGAGATCTCCTCTCTCAGGCGTAGGGTATGATCTTCCACCCCGCCTGGAGCTGTGGAAGTTGTGGGTGCGGCCCCTGAGGGGGCACAGCTCGTAGCTTCCGGTCGGAAACTGTACGCCTTAAAGTGGAAACTTTTCACTTCTTGGTGCGGAGTTCGCCAGCTTGACCCAGTTAACTGCACAGTTGGTACAGTGCTGGAGTTCCTGCAGGCCCGTTTCTCCGCAGGGCTAACCCACTCCACCCTAAAGGTCTACGTGGCGGCCATTGCGGCCTACCACGCCCCTCTTGGTGGCCAGTCAGTGGGCAGACACCCCCTAGTTACACGTTTCCTCCGCGGTGCGCTGAGGCTGAGACCCCCAGTACGATCTTGTGTCCCCACGTGGGACCTGGCTGTGGTGCTATAAGCTCTTTGTAAGTCTCCATTTGAGCCTATTGAAGAAATTTTTGATCACCTATCGTGCTACAGGCCTTCTGTCCTCCTCCCTTCAGGGAGCCTGATCAGCAGAAGCTTAACTGCATACATCCACAGAGCTGCCCTGTGGAGAAGGGCGGACCAACTGCATGTATGCTATGGTCCCCCTAAGCGGGGTCTTCCTGCTACGAAGCAGACCCTTAGTCGGTGGATAGTTGATGCCATTACTATTGCCTACGAGTCCTCTTATGCTAAGCGGTGGATCAGGATGCTATTCCATAGCCTCGAGTCCTCTGATCTCCCCTCAGCTCTGCGGGTCAAGGCTCACGCAACGAGAAGTGTGGCGGCCTCCAAGGCCTTTCCGGCAGATGTGTCTATGCAGGACATCTGCAACGCTGCAGGTTGGTCCACACCCCTCACGTTTGTCAGGTTCTATGGCCTAGATATGCGAGCCACTCTTGGCTCTTCTGTTCTCTCATCCTAGCTGTGCTCTTCCACACTAGACAGGGATTTGCAAGTCTGGTGGCCTGGGCATACTCGTTCCCAAAGCGCTCTCCGACGCAGCTCGAGTTCCTGAAGGGGAATGTCTCCAGGTTACGTATGTAACCATGGTTCCCTGAAGGGAACGAGACGCTGCGTCTCGGGGCCATAC
>NW_015540842.1:2785823-2786093 GCF_001515605.1 Sinocyclocheilus anshuiensis | reverse complement strand
ACGTGCTTGGATGGCTTTCTGGTCGCTACGTCACCCGCCTATGACGTCTCGCCCTTCCATTGGACTGATTACACATGCTTCAGAGCCGGTCACGCTGAAAGGCATTCCCAAAGCGTTCTCCGACGCAGCGTCTCCTTCCCTTCGGGGAACCATGGTTACATACGTAACCTGGAAACGTTTTCAGTGAATTATTAATTCCAGTGTGTTTCGCTTTTAAACACGAGCTCTGTCATATTCTGTGATTGTCTCTGAAGAGCGCGAGCCCTCACA
>NW_015540842.1:2783061-2783844 GCF_001515605.1 Sinocyclocheilus anshuiensis | reverse complement strand
CATGGTTCCCCGAAGGGAATGAGACGCTGCGTCTCGGGGCCATACTTCCGGCATCCCTGTCAGCGCTTGCTTCATTCTTAGAAGCTGACGCCGGTTCCACCTCACGTGCTTTGATGGCTTTCTGGTCGCTACGTCACCCGCCTCTCGCCCTTCGCCCTTCCATTGGACTGATTACACATGCTTCAGAGCCGGTCACGCTGAAAGGCATTCCTTCTCCGACGTCCGACGCAGCGTCTCCTTCCCTTCGGGGAACCATGGTTAGCGTCTCCAGTGAATTATTTATTCCAGTGTGTTTCGCTTTTAAACACAAGCTCTGTCTTATTCTGTGATTGTCTCTGGAGAGCGTGAGCCCTCACACGCAGCACTGTGTGAAGTACAGACTGAACAGATTGTCAACACAACACATGCAAACTAGATTTTCTCGACTGGATAACTAGTGTTTCGCTAGTAAAGTTTTGATGGATGAAGACTGCAATCAAGGTAAAGACGATTGCGGTGGCGTGCAGGAGTCGTACAATAAGCACGCACGAGTCCGTTATAATAATGCGTGTGTGAGTGCTCTTGACGCACTGATCGCACATTGTATTTATGCACAGGCACAGACATTTCCATACATTCACGTTGTTTCCACACACATTCACCCTAATGTCTTGATTTGTCATGTTTATGTTGCTGTGTTTAGCTATACTGAATGGATCCATGTACTGTAGTAGATACAGGTGCATCTCAATAAATTAGAATGTCATGGAAAAGTTCATTTCAGTAATTCAACTCAAATTGTGA
>NW_015540842.1:2756281-2782775 GCF_001515605.1 Sinocyclocheilus anshuiensis | reverse complement strand
ATGGAATGGATCCGTGTACTGTAGTAGATATATGCAGTCAGCAGGCGGTTGGTTTAGTTTTTTTTTTTGACATCTCCATGTGATCCTGTTCGTTATCGCAACTTGGCTTCTCTAGAATGTAAAAAAGCTCTTTGGTGTTGCACTGTACACATACTATAAAATTCAGATTTTTTTTTTCTTTCGTATGTGCTTATATGGGCTCCTTATGTCATTTTGTTCTTTGGTGTCCTTTTGAAGTTTCTAAGTGTCCTTTTTTGGACAAACACCCGGCTACGGAGGAACACTTCGGTCGGAACGCCCTTCTGGATGGCCCCTGAGGTAGGACCGTTGGCAAGTAGTTTGCAAAGCATGGAGGTGACTTTGTGGGCTGCAAATGTTTTTGTTTACTTATAGTTTTCCATAAGATTTCCATATGAGACAGGCGAGGAGGACTACAGCTCTGAAGTTGTTTTGAGTGTCGTAGCCAAAATTTTCATATGACTCAAGGTTAGAGGCTTATGTGCCTCAATTTGTCCTAGGTGTCAATACAATCAAAACACAAACAGAGATTTATTATTAGTGCATTTTTAGACTTCTAAACATCTGTGGGGAACATTCTAGGTTCATTTCTGGACTAATCGCGTGGATTAAATACTAAAGGCGTTGGACAGTTTATTTGTGTTTCTAATTCTGAGGTAAGACCACCTGTATTCCATTCTGCGGTTTTCTATCCACATAAGGTTTATGGTACAATATTAAAAGTTAATGTAGAGGTCTAAACTGATTTTTTTTTTAAATGGAGAAATAAGTTTTTGATTTTTTTTCCTTCACAAAAAGGCATGTTTTATTAGCAGCTCTTTTGCTTAGATTTATTATCCCTGCTTAGTCTCTCTCTCTGTCTCTTTTCAATGATATTTCTATCTTCTATATTTTTTAAAAATATAAAACGAACATGCATTTAGTTTGTGTAATATTCTTATGTATTTTCTGTATTATTAAACTATTATTATTCTGCACTATAAGGTCCCAGTTTCAGTTGCTTGTGTAGTATTATAACTAGAGATGCTCTGATTGCAATTGTCTTGGCCAATTACGATTTCTGAATTTTTTTTTTTTTTTTTATTCTGTTTTTCATTCTAAGAGCTAAAACTGACAGCATATACAAACAAAACAACTACTTTTTCAATGCAAGAAAGAAAGAAAGAAAGAAAGAACGTTACACATTACAATTTCCCCAGTTTGGACTAAGTTACATATCTTCTCTCACTTAAACAACTCTGAAAATAAAGTGCTCTGTGACTGGAAAGAGGTAGAAATGAGTTGCTGTATATGTTGTAAATAACAGAACAGATGTCATTTCCTACTGTTTATGGGCATTTTCCCCTAACCTTATTAAATGTATGTGTCATCTTTCACATCAACTTCTTACATTTGTTTCAGTTAGTTAGGATAATAAGACACTGTAGATTTGTTAACCTTCAAATGAAATCAGTATTAACAAAATCCGTCTTTGTGGTGCAGAGGAAACAAAAGCATTAGATGTATTTACACAGACTGTTTGATGAACCTGAGGTGGCATAAATAATGTGATAAGATTAATGTTTTAAATATTTTTTGAACATGCAAATAAGAAATGTTGGGAAAAATTCAATAATGCGTTAAATATGAAACCACCAGTAGGTGGCGGCAAATGGTTGTTTAAATGTGAGTCATTTAGTAATTCATTCAACTGATTCATTCAAATGGATGGCCGTTTCTCAATACCAAGTACGCAAAGTTCGGACTTGCGTCCTCGGTAGTTTGGACTTCGCAAGTTCGACTCGGAAGTGCAAACTCCTGAGGACGGGAGGACGCAAGTCCGGTAATTCTGCAAATGGAACAGCAGTGTACTTGATAATGTCAGTCAGCTCACCTTGACTACTCCGGTTATCCTCACTGTATGTATACAATACGACAAAATATGGTATCAAATACCACTGCCTCTTTTCTGTTTCATTTAAAATCTTAATAGCTACAAAAATGTGGTTCATGCAACGCGTACACGCATTACAATAAAACGAAATAATATCAAACACCACTGCCTTTTCGGTTTTTTTTTTTCAAAATATAAAACACAACCCTTTTCGTTTTCATTTTAAAAATATAAAACATATTAATATGTGGTTTAGGTAATATGTGCACATATACTCAGATTATCTTCACTGAATGTATAATAAAATGAAATATGACAAGCACAACTCTGCCTTTTTTGTTAAATGTCAGTTTTAATGAACAATAATAGCCATTATAAAAGTATAACTATAAAGTATAAGAGACTTATGTAATAGGAAATAAGACAAAAGCAAACAATTCAGCCAAATGTATGCAACAAAGTCAGCGCTGTATTCTGATTAATAAAGAAATAATTTATGAAACATAACTTTGTGCTCAGCTGAAACGATATGACCTGGAAGAAATAATAGATTCATGAGACCAAAGATGACCCAAAATGAATTATATCTCATGTTTAACCACTACAGAGACATTAGAGCCAGCGGCAAATGTCAGAAGGACTAGCCAAGTTGAGGCTGCTCTCGGCGGGATACATGAGCACTGAGCGCCCGCTGATCGCGTGGACCTCACCTCTCCGAAATCGGCGAAGCAAATTTTCAAATAGGCGCTATCTTAATAAATAAACCGCAGATTTTAGTTTTAAACAACTACATTCTCGCCTGAAATACTCTTAGAACTGCATTTCATGACAATAATGCGGGTTTTCTCTTCCGCCATTAACGCTCGCTGGTTGGTGCGAAATGCATTTTGGGATACCTGGCTGCCTCAAGTTCGCACAAGTCACCTCTGGATGCATCCTTGATAAAAGGGGCGGAGCAAGAACACATCCGGGGATTTGAACTGTACTTGGCTAGATGTGAACTTTAAATTGGAACAGTACTTGGGCGACGAGTGATGACATTTCACAAATCCACAGGAACACAAGTACAGACAAGAATGCATATTGAGAAACGGCCGATGAATGGGTTACTGAATCATTGACTCACTCGATTTGTTCAAATATGTGGATTAATTTAGTAGCGAAACAGAGACACACAACCGTTCTGCCGTGGCTTTGGAACTATTTTCGTTTGCGAAGTTAAGCAAAAACAGTCAATAGTATTGTGTCTAAAATGTAAGTCACTTCATTTTAACTTGTTTATTGAACTGCCATTGTGTAAAATCAGTGTCACATTGCAAATATGCTGATATTCGGGGAAACATCTTGGTCGTGTAATGTTGCTTACCTATTTTTTTTTTCCACCACAGTATGCATCTGTAACTTTCTATGAGTTGCTTTGTGTGCTGTTTGCGCTCATTTGTTTTGATTTCTGCACGAGTCTCTCTCTCTCACACAGGCTGTGCGTGCTCTGTGTTTCCCCTACGGTTTACTTTGGCCCTACTCGTATTACAAATTGCGAACTTTGTCTTCTTCAATCACAGTGGCCGGTTGATTGGTGCATTTCTAATTACAACGTACTGTAAAACAAAAAATTGAAATAATAATATTATTATTATATAGTGAAAGAATGCTTTATTTTGTAAAATGCCTGTACCAGTATAGAATCTCTTTGAATTTAATTTAATAAATGCATTTTTATTTAAATTTTTTTCTTATTTTAATATTCAAATAACAAAATTATTGTCATTTGTCATTGTCAGTCAGATTAGAATCAGTAAACATGGTAATAAAATATGTGAAACATTTTGTTCAACAGATATACCGGTGGAATTTCTGTGCTCTGGTGACACTGTTCAACAGTCAATGTCCGTTATAAACATTTGCAGTTCAGTAATGACTGTGTTTGTTTATTTGGCCAGGTCATCGCATGTGAGCAGCAGCTCGACTCCACGTATGACGAGCGCTGTGACGTGTGGTCTCTGGGTATCACGGCCATAGAGCTGGGTGATGGAGACCCGCCCCTTACTGATCTCCATCCAATGAGAGCTCTCTTCAAAATTCCAAGGTGATGCCCTTATTTAGGTTTGACACTTGTTGTACACAAACATTGATTTGCATGACTACTGTACAAAATATTCAAAAAGACCTCACAGTCCACAAGGTCAGTATATGGAATAATTTGTGATTTTAGCATGAGGATGGATGGCACTGCTGCTTACTTGGGCCTTGGAGCTGTCAGAAGCCAGGGTGGTTTCATTCTTAGGTCTTTTTTAGTGCAGCTTTAATGTACATCCGTTTCTTGAAATGCATGTGTCTTTGTGGACACAAGAAAGAGACCAAGCAATTTTTCTCTCCATCCACCTGTCTGAGGGTGAAATTTGATTGTTTACTCTTTTCAGGCTCAGAACAGAAACTGTTATCACTGGTGTCATCTTGATGGTGCAGCACTTTTGTGTTATAATACACCTCACATGCACACACACACACACACACACACACACACACACACACAGAGAGCATCCGTCCATTGAGCGCTGTGCTGTCAGAGCAGTGGCGTTCTGACTGCAGTCAGTGGTGGGGGTGGTGGGTATAATCACAGAGCGGTGTGTTAATGTTTCTGACTACTCATGTACACACTGCAGGCTATCTTTGTTGGGTCTCTCTCATGTTCTCTTTCCTTCTTATTAGAAAAACACACCCTACACCCCCCACACCCATCCAGACTGAGAATAGGCAATGCATTGTGACAAAACTGGAACGCAGCCATTAGAATCTCAAATCTGAATGTTCTCAAAATATTTCACTGATGATTTATTTTGAAATGCATTTTTATATTTAGATCTACACTATTATTAAAAATGTTTTTTAAGTCTCACCAAAGCTGCATTATTTTAAAGGGGTCACAGGATGCTATGTACTTTTACAAGTTGTTTGAACTGAAATGTGTGTTGGCGGTGTGTGTACACAACCCTATAATGATACAAATCCACCCAGTGTTTTTTTGTTAATCTACTAAAATCTGTATCCCTTTCTCAAATCGAGCCTATCTCAGATGCCTGTCTGTGTGACATCACAAAAACAGGCCCCGCCCACGATAGTTTGATTGGCAGTAGCGTTTCAGCACAGACTGGACTGGCTCCTTACCTTAGACCTACAGGCCCCTCCCATGATAGTTTGATTGACAGTAGCGTTTCAGCACAGACTGGACTGGCGTTTTACCTTAGACCCACCCTGAGTGAGCTGTCATCAGTCCGCCATTGTTTCACCGCCGGAGCAGATGTAGACAAGAATGACTCCTAAGCGATTGAGGTGTTCTGTTGTTGGATTTAATAATGAACATAGCAGTCGCCATTTACTCCCGACATCTGAAGACGCAGTGGATTACGTTTGTTTTTGAAGAGAATGCGCCCCCGATCTACATAAATGCGTCTATGTTCGCGAGAATCATTCGTGATCCAGCTTCACCCACAGAAGAAGTGAGTTAGGTTTTTTAATAAATCTTTGCAAATCGCCTTTCCTAATAATGTGCTAATTAGCAAGTTTCACGATGAATGCAGCTAAAGTAAACAGTCTCTCTGAGAGCGGCTCGGAAGAGAGGGGCGGGGTCAACAGAGCTCATTAACATTTAAAGGAAAATGCTACAAATCTGCATGCTCTGTAAAGAGCTGTTTGAATGCGTAAAAAAAAAAGTGTTTTTTTACACTACCATTGAGACATTTTAACCAAACTATGTTACAGACTTTTCATTAAGACCCTAAAGAATAATATCAACTTGTGGAAAATGGGCATCCGATGACCCCTTTAAATAATACACATCATAAACATTATCAAAAATACACTTAAAATAGTCATAATGTAAAATATTATTACAATGTAAAATAAATATTTTGTACTTTAATATATATTTTAAATATATTTTAACATTTGATTCTTTGATAAACAGAAACAAAAATATTTTGTAACATTATACATGTCTTTTTATTGTCACTTTTGATCATTTTAATAGATTCTTGCTGAATAAAAGTATTTCAGGCTCAAATCTAACCCTGAACGTTTGAGCATTATTTTATATTCAAGTATATTTTAGGTTACATATTAATATTAAAATGTATATAAAAAAATGTATTTATTTATTTGAAAAATAACTATAAATGTAGGCTATAAAATGAGATATTTGAGACAACTTTTTGTTGATAAATCACTCTCACAATTAGCCAGATTTGAACTTGTGTCTCTTATGCTGAATGATTATGCCTTGGGTAGAATCAGAGGAGATCAGGCATGACTCTGGCGCTCTAGGGTTCGAGAGCTGGTATGTGCTCAGTGAACGGTACAAGGCCAGTGGCACATGCTGATGGCATATTAAGTGTTACATTTGTGTGACCCAGATTAGGCCAGACTAAGCCTCGAGCCCTGGGCACAACATGTCTGCGTTCAGCCCCCCTGCCACCGACAGACAGCAACACACACATTTAGCCAGCGGACAGGAGCTGAGAGCCAAAATAAACCAGAAATAAACACATCCAATGATAGAGATGATACATAATCTGAATATGCTACTGACATGTAAATGGCCAAAAAAGTTTCAATTGAGGGTCTCAGTAACTGTTGAATAAATCTCTCCCAGTTATCAGTGCTTTAACATATAACAACATTAAAAGCATGAAAATTCTTCCATTAAAATATAAATACTTTATACGGTGGAAGCCTGTTTCTGCCACAGAATGATAATAATAATAATAATAATAATAATAATAATAACAAAGCAAATAACCGATATAAACTTGAATGAAAAAGAGTTGTAAGATTAAAAGTTGCAATTTTTTCATAGTGGAAACAAATAAAAACAGAATTGCAAGATGTAAACTTGCAGTTCTGACAAAAAAAGTCAGAATTGTGAGATATAAACTCAGATTTACGAGGAAAAGGTCAGAAAATCAGTCGCAATTCTGTTTTTATCTTGCATTTCACATTTTTTTGTAAGAATAAAAAAAAAATCATGTATGTATGTACTGTATTTATTTGTTTGTTTGTTTCTGTGGTGGAAACGGGCTTCCATATAATTTAGCAAGGATGCATTAATCATGATCAAAATTAAGTAAAAATAATAATACTAATAATGTTACAAGAGATTTTTTATTTCAAATAAATGCTGTTCTTTTGACATTTTTATACATCACAGAATCATAAAAAAAATCATGAATTTTCAGCATCATTACTGCAGTCTCCAGTGTTACATGATCCTTCAGAAATCATTCTAATATGCTGTGTTGCTACTTAGATAGTAATATTTCACAACATTTCAGTATTTTGATCAAATAAATGCAGCCTTGGTGAGCATAAGAGACTCCGTTCAAAAACATTAAAAAATCTTACCAAAATATTACATTTGTATGATTCAAAAGTCTTTTGAACGGTTATGTACTTTGTTGATTATTTGGTGCTTTTATTAGTGACGTATGACTTACCAGAACAAAACACATCCCAGCCCACATTATTGTTGCTGTATGAATGCTGTGCTCTGAACAATGTGCTTTAAATTGCAGAAGGCTTGTTGTTTTCATCTGTAATCTTTTATTTTTTGCTGCTGCATTTTCCGATAAGGATGCACTTTAATAGTCCAAGCATTTCTCCAGTCTGACGCCCGCTGTTTGTGTGGGGTGCAGCGTGTGATAAGCAGAGATGTATGCCCTCCCCCCCCATTAGGGTAATTAATCGCTGTCAGAGGCACAGAGCGTGCTCCTGACGCGCTAGCCGTTGGGCTGGAGTATACCTCCTCAACCCCTCTGCTAATAGCCCCCTTCACCAGGACACCAAATGATGGCTAATTAGCTCTATTGTTCCACAGCAGGGAACGCTTGTCAGGTCCTCTGTGACACCGTTAAGTGTCTATCTGCTTACTTATCTACATTTACAGGGAAAAGCTTTTTGGCAGCCTTCACGGCTTCACAAAGCTTTCTCACATGAGCACAAATTCACTGCAAATTTCACTTTCACTCATGCAACCTCAAACAAATACAAAGGAGATCAGGGATAGCTGTCACTATTTTTAACCCGTTGAATATTTCTTAGCCTTTTTATCCCTCTCTCTTTATAGTCACAAACTTTAATATCTTCACTACAAAACCATATTAAATATTCCCACTGTTATTACCCAGGAAAACCATTTTATTACCCATTTAGCCTGCAGTGGGGCATGTTGTCACTCCATTTGAGATAAATTGTAAAAATGGAAACTGGCTGTTTATTGGCATGGATTGAAGAAGAATACATAATAATAATAATAATAATAATAATAATAATAATATTAATATGAATAAGAAATAATAATAAAATGAAATAGTACCTAAAGTAACAAACAGGCCATGTTTCATAACATATATCTATTTAAAGTGTATTATGGGCTATAGTGGCTTTCCAACTAAATTATAAAAAAGCACAAACTAAAATAATCAAACAGCAAAAAACATCACATACAAAATGTCATACCATTGGCTAACATAAAGTGTAATTACTGGATTGTATAAAATAAAATAAAAAAAACAATATCCAATAATATTGTGACAACATTCCTCAACTTTAAATTTGTGAAAAATAATTGTTTATTGTACAAAAGATTAACTACTCTTTTGTGTGCTAGCTGTCTGAAACCAACATTGATAACCACTAGAGAAAACCAAAATATTACATTTGTATGATTCATATAGACTCAATACATTTTTCAAATTAGGAGCATGTTCTCCACCAAAATAAAACCTCTATAGTTTTTACTTTTGAAAATAAAAAAGTAAATAAGGCAGCTAGAAATGATAAATATTGATATATTACACTCTAAAAAATGCTGGGTTGAATACAACCCAGCACTGGGTAAAATAGGGACAAACCCAGCAATTGGGTTGTTTTGACCCAGCGGTTGGGTTACTACCCAGAAGGTTGGGTTAAACATTTCACCAAACCCCTGGGTCAAAACAGCCCAATTGCTGGGTTTTTCCCTATTTAACCCAGTGCTGGGTTGTATTCAACCCAGCATTTTTTAGAGTGTACAGTTGTTACATGAAATAATAAAATAAAACAAAATTACTTTACAATACAATAGTATTCTTGAAATATATTTCTTTGTTGATTAGTTCAGTGTTTATAATGTAATAAAAGCAGCATCTTAATAATAATAATAATAATAATAATTATTATTATTATTATTTATTATTATTCCTGTTCATTATTATTTTGACGTTTAAAGCAAAAACCTTATAGACCAACTTATTGTTCAGAGAAACAAGTGCACTGCCATCTTTAAAATTCTGTCTTTGAACTTCTTTTTTTTTTGTTCTTTTTTTTTTGCGCTAAATCTATAGCATCACTGTTGAAGCGTAACTAGCTGGTGAAGTGGATTTACTGATTGTAGAGTTAACGAAAGTTATTGTGAGCATTGTAATGTTCAAGACGGATGTCATTACAAATGTCAGTTGACTGGGACGATTTTATAATGAGCGATTCATTATTAAATTCATACACCGTTACCTTCACATTGTGGAAATAGAATCAGAAGACAGAAGACAACGAGTGCAGTGCTAAAACCTGATGGAGCTATATAATACTGAATTACAGTTCTTCCATAAGTGACAACTTGCCACAGTCTCTTTTATAGCATATGCTGGCATGTATTTTGGTATACAAACATTTTTCTTTCTGCATACTTTATATGGTCTGTGCTTGAAATGATTCATCTAAAAACAGACAATTTTAGGCAGTAATCTAATAATCTTATCAAGTAAGGAGTGCCTTTTTCCTTTGAAATAAATGGGATCAATTTGCTGTGAGCAGTTGTCTCCTCATTGCTCTCTCACACTTATCTTTGTCTATGTATCTGTTTTTCTCCATACAGAAATCCTCCACCCACCCTACACCAACCAGAGCTCTGGTCAAATGATTTTAATGATTTTATATGCAAGTGAGTAACCCAGGTTAAACGTATTTGTAATTATAAGTACAGCATTGGCAAATACAAAGTTTGCTGGTTGTTAAAGTTTTGTTAGTTGTTCTTTTTGACACTGATTTTGTAGGTTAATTACTCTCATAAAGAGCCATGCCTCGTAATACTCTAATTATCCTCCTGCTGTTTCACCAGAACATTGTTTGTAACTGAATTCATCTCAACAACCTTTAGCTTGTTTGCTTTTCCGGAATCTGGTCCTTATCAGTTGCCATTTGATGTGATATCTTGGACATTTTAGCACAAATTCTCCCATTTTTCGATTGTGTCCCCTTCAGGTGTCTGATAAAGGATTTTGAGCTCAGGCCCAATGTGTTTGACCTTCTTCAGCATGTCTTCATCAAACAGATTGTGGGCCGAGAGAAGACGCTGCAGAAGCAGCTGATGGAGCTAATCGACCTCAACCAACAAATGGGCGTTATCGAGAAAACAAGGTAGTTAGACATAAATATCAGCTCTAGTGCTTTCTGTGAGTCATACAATGTGTTCGACGTGACAAAAACAAAGTGTTTAAAGTATCACAAGTTTTAATTTGAACTGTGTTTCTAACTTTTACAATTTAAAGGCTACTTTTTTTTCACTAAAAACTTTGACAGATCTACAGATTAAAACCTTTTACACTCACATTAGATGAAACTTCCAGCCATATTAGTGACCTAGAACAAGTAACATTCTACCTATTCTTGTGAAAAAAAAAGTACGCTTAAATGTAGTAAAAATATATTTTAAAACTGGACTTCAAATTGTACTGTAGATATGTGACCCTGGACCACAAAACCAGTTATAAGGGTACATTTCCAAAATTGAGATTTATACATCATCTGAAAGCTGAATATAAATAAGCTTACAATGAAATAAATAAGCTTTCTATTGATGTATGGTTTGTTAGGATAGGACAATATTTAGCTGAGATACAACTATTTGAATATCTGGAATCTGAGGGTGCAAAAAAATCCAAATATTGAGAAAATCGCCTTTAAAGTTGTCCAAATGAAGTCCTTAGTAATGCATATTGCTAATCAAAAATGAAGTTTTGATATATTTACAGTAGGACATTTGCTAAATATCTTTGTGGAACATGATCTTTACTTAATATCCTAATGATTTTTGGCATAAAAGAAAAATCGGTAATTTTGACCCATACAATGTATTTTTGGCTATTGCTACAAATATACCCCAGCGACTTAAGACTGGTTTTGTGCTCCAGGGTCACATATATTAATGAAATAAAAGGCCACTTAAGTGTGCCTAAATAGAGTACACTTTCGTGACTATGTTAGTACTTAAGTGCGTTTTTTAATAATGTCAAATTAAACATTTTACTTTAAAGTTAACTTGAACTCATTGTTTTAATCATCTTTTTTGTGTGCTGTAAAGACATACAATTAACTAGCTGATTATAATTTTAACCATAGTGCGTTATTCAATCATACATTTAAAGTTAATATATTTTAATTGTACTATAAATCACAACTTCATTATTACAATTGTGTAATTAAAAAGTTCATTGCAAAAGTTATTTTTATTTTAATTTCAGTTAGTCATTATTCTAAACATTACATTCAGTTAATAATTAATTATGTTATTTTAAAGTATATTAATTCTGTAATGAATACTTTTTTAAAAGTATGATAAAGTGTACTTGTTTTTCACAAGAAATGACTGGATGAACTCTACCAGAGATTGTATAAAGAGAAACAGTCTATTCATGCAAAAAGAGGAAACCTTAGCTGTTGTTCTGCTAAAAAAAAAAACTGATACATTCTTATGTAGAATTCATCAAAATGCTCAGTATGATGGCAGAATATTTGAAAGTCCCATCTTGCATTTAAAATTGATTGTTTGTTTACTCTAAAACATGCTTGAGCCTTAGTTGGACCAACCTGTAAAATACAGTGCCCCTCCACTAATATTGGCACCCTTGGTAAATATGTGCAAAGGCAGCTATGAAAATAAATCTGCATTGTTTATCCGTTTGATATTTCATTAAAACAATTCACAAAATTCTAACCTATCATTGAAGTAAAACAATTGAAAATGGGGAGCAAATCTCATTATGAAATAAATGTTTTTCTCCAATGCATGTTGGCCACAATTATTGGCACCCCTAGAAATTATTATGAGTTGAGTAAAATGTCTCTGAAGTATATTCCCATTCATATTTACATTTTTAGCACACCAGGGTGACTAGGAACATGAAATTGTCCAGCCATGATGACTTCCTGTTCCACAGGATTTTAAATATGATGAAGACAAAGGCCAAATTCACCTAATCATCCATCAAAGAAAATACCTAAAGCATTGAAAATCCCCATTTCCACCATCAGGGCAATAATTAAGAGATTCTAACCAACTAAAGATGTTACAAATCTGCCTGGAATATGACGTGTGTCTATATCGTCTTAATGGACATTTTTTTTTTTTTTTACAGCGCATATTTACCAAGGGTGCCAATATTAGTGGAGGGCACTGTATATATCTCCCATTTTCTGTGCCATCTGTGCTTAATAAGCAAAGTTTATGATACCCTTGTCAGATTTGATTTCTATTTTATTGAAACATGATGTCGACAAATTATACTTAAAAAATTTAACTATTATTGACTTGACATGCCGTGTCCATCTAGAGCATGTTTAAACAGACAACAATTTAAAAATAACTCAAAACTCAAGAATGAGTCTTCTGTAATCAGTCTTGAAAGCCAGAGATACATCAGAATTACTTATATTTTTAAATCTTACATAAACACGTTCATAAAAATATAAGGATTTCTGCTGACTGCAGTGCTAGCCATTATAGCGGCACCATCACAAACCCTGCTATGCTTCTAAGATATTAACTTTATTTTTATCATTTAAGCCATCTTGGAATATCTGAAAGGAGAGACAGTGATTCCAGGTATGAGATATTGACTGTCAGTCACATGGGTTAGATCGAATCTACTTCCTGTGGATTTAGCAGTAGCAGCTTCCTGTCTCTGATCATATGTCGTGGTGCCTTCCCTTGCAGCTTTCCCAGAAGTGTTGATTGTGTACCCAATGGTGTGTTTTTGTGATTCACAGAATGTGTTGTTAGGCAGCTCATTTTTGCAGTTTTAGTGTATAATACCAATATCATTGAGAATATGTGCTCATATGTTGTGCTTTTCTTGGCTCTGTAATGAATAATCTTAAGAGTGCTTAGGATGTAGGGTTTATTCAAGAGTTACTCTTTTAACCCTCTGGTGCTCCTCATTTGGGAGTCACACTTGTGATCTTCACGGTCAAAAGTGACCGGACACTTAAAATGTAACTTTTTCCCCCCCAGTAAAATCAATGTAACATATTTTGGTTATATAATATATATATTTTTTTTTTCTTTTGTATTTTGTATTTTGAGATAATTTCATGATACTAATTAATATTTATGCACTAATTATGATCAATTGTTTACCATTGAAAATAATAATAATAAAAAAAATATTTTTATATTACTTTTCAGTTAATGCAGTATTGCCTTTAAAATCCAATTTTTGAAGCCAGATTAGTGCCATCTGGTGGGAGTAAAATGAGAAAAACATCTGCAATCCCATGGTTTAGCCCATAGATCCCTATAAAGCTCTATATACTGTATAAGGCCTATAAATTCTCTGTTTTTAGAAATAAATACTTGTTTTTATAAAGTTGTGGGTTTAGATATATATTTAGACATTCTCAAAGACAACTTTTTGTAAAGGTTTATTTATTTTTTTTTTTTTGTTTGTTTTTTTAATGTTGATTTGAAGCGTCAGTTTTTTAATTATTATTACTACAGTCAAACCTGAACACAGAGAAAGCATTTTGTTACACAAAACATTAAAATTCTATAAAAAATGAACAAAAATTAACAGGAATGTTTTATCAAAGCTTAATTCTATTGGGTCTGATTTGGTTATAGCCATACCAATTCATTTGACAAACCTGTGTGTGTGTGTGTGTGTGTGTGTGTGTGTGAGAGTGGATGTCTGTTTTGTACTCTTGATGTTTTAAAGTGTAACCCCTTCCTTGCTGTCCACATTTTTACTGCATTGTAGTTGAATTGCTGCTTTTATTTAACATATTTGCTGTGTTACAGTCACACTAGTTCATAGGTGCATGCTAGCATTTGTTTAATAACATCACAAACATACTTAACAAGCTTACAAATTCATAAAACAACTATTCAGTACAGTGCGGCTATATTATTTATGGGCAAAACTAGTTTGAACTATTTTCATAATACTTTTTAGTATTAAAAAATTGGTTAGTCAGCAGTCAGCTGATTTGCTGCTTAAGAAAAAGTTAATATTTGTATCAAAGATGAAAACAGCTGTGCTGTTTAATATTTTAATAGAAACTAAGAGTGATGCTTTTTAATTTTCATAATTTTTTTTTAAATATATAATTGTTAATTTCTTTTAGGTGTAAAAAATCTTACTAACCCCAAACTTTTGAACAGTAATGTATTTTGCATGCCTGTGACAGCACCTCTTGTTAGTTTGATAAGATGCTAACTCAATTTATTGTGATAATTTTACTGCATAGCTTTTGAAAAAATAATAAAGCTATAGAATAAAATAACCTTGAAATAGAGATTTTGAAATTAGATATGGGCATCTTCAAATTACTTTGCAATTTTCTTATATAACTATTGATTTTTATTTCATCATTACCTTTAATGCCTTTATCAATAATTTCAACAAGGTAATTTGTGTGAGTAATTTCTGTGATTTTAACTTTCATGGTTGCAGGCATGAGCGGATCCACACCAAAAAAGGCAGCTACATGAAGTCTCAAAGTCAAACCTGTGACGACGTGGATGATCTGGCAACCCTAGAGGTTCTAGACACACACACACACACACACACACACACACACACACACACATGTTTTGATCATCAGTACAAAGACTCAGGAAAGACTTCAGGAAATTTTCCATCCTTCCATCAGACAGCCCATTCATTCCAGCTGGAATTTTTTGTACTTCTTACATTTTCCAGCAGCGTTTTTCAAAGAGACTGTCAAGTGACCATAACTCATCCAAGCAGTCTCATATTTTAACTGTCAAGTTAATAAATAGACAGATTAGTGAACAATAACAGAGTTTGTATAGAAACACATTTAAGGTGATTTATCAATGCAGAGGGCTCTCATTGACACTAGATATATTTTCTCATCCATTATGGTAGCAGTGCTGACAGGAAGCACTTGTGTTATGCCTGTGTCCTTGGACTGATATCACCAGATGGAGACCTGTGATGTGTGTAACTGTCTTGTATGGCCATATTGGCCGCATATGGCAGCAAAATGTACATAGTGTGCAATAATCACAATGTAAAGAGCCATTAATGCAGTAGTCTAGATAATGAATCCTCTCACCGTGTCTAGGTCTGGTCATGCATGAAAGTGTGGTATTAGATGGTTATATTGTTGTGTATCGGTGTGCAGTGGTTTGATGGGACGGCCATCTGTGATGTTTAATTGTCTCTCTGTTAGAACACAATCACTGAACAGCTACAGAGACGTTACGCAAAGGAGCAGATCTATACCTACGTTGGAGACATCCTCATAGCGGTTAATCCATTCCACAAAACGGAGCTGTACATGCCGGAGGTGTGAGATATTTCATTATGAATGCCCTCAGCATTTCATAATCTACTACATTCCATTTACTGCCACATCTCTCGTTCGCTTTCTTCCTCACCTGTCAATCTGTATCTGTTTTGTGATATTGTGCCTCTTGCATAAAGAGTGTATATTTAATTTCCCCTTTTCTTTCATTCACATGTTCTCCTCTCTCTAGATTTCCTTGTGAAAAAGACGTGCACTTTAGTGTACTTAAAAAAAAGAGTGCTTATTATGGAAATAATATACTTTAAGAATATACTTAAGTGCAAGCTAAAAGTTTTCGAACACTTAATTACACGTTACACTTTTGTTTCAGGAAATCTAATTTACAGTTTACAGTTGTCTAATATTTTGTGATTCCCTGACAGCATTCTAAGGTTTATATTGGAGCCAAAAGAACGTCCAACCCTCCTCATATATATGCAGTTGCAGACATCGCATATCAGTCCATGGTGTCCTATAATGCTGATCAGGTAGAGTATAGAGCACTGTGGTCCTAGAGTATGTTCGTAACCTGCAATTGTTACTTTAAAGAGATATCTCTACCTGATTTAACCCATATGAAGTAGTTTTCAAGTATTGTATTAGGTTGAGTCAATGATAGCAAATAATATTTGGTAACACTTTAGTATAGGGACCGATTCTCACTATTAACTACCGTAGTTGCTTATTAGCATGCCTATTAATAGCATATTGGCTGTTTATTAGTACTTATAAAGCACATATCCTGCATGACCATATTCTACTTCCCTAATCCTACCCCATACCTAAACTTAACAACTACCTTACTGACTATTAATAAGAAGTAAATTAGGAGTTTACTGAGGCAAAAGTCATAGTTAATAGCGAGAATTGGACCTTAAAATAAAGGGTGACCTAATATTTTAATATTTAGACGTTACCAATTTTAGGTTACCTTTTTTTTCTTAGTGTATCATTAGTCATGTTCTGAACTGTTTGTTTCTGTGTGCAGTGCATTGTCATTAGCGGAGAGAGCGGTGCTGGGAAAACAGAAAGTGCCCACTTATTAGTCCAACAGCTGTCCGTCCTTGGAAAGGTTCGGAAAGCGGCTTTATGTTCTCACTGCTGCGTTATGACATGTTTTTGTCATAGAATGTCTCTCATATCACTTAATATTTTATTCTTCTCACAATAATAAAATAATTCCAACTGAAATCTTTTTTCTATCTTTTTGTTTCTTCAGGCAAACAATCGGACCCTCGAAGAGAAGATTTTGCTGGTCAATAGCCTGGTGGAGGCCTTTGGAAATGCCTGTACTGTGATCAATGATAACTCCAGTCGTTTTGGGAAGTATCTGGAGATGAAGTTCACCTGTGGAGGGACCGTGGTGGGAGCTCAGATCTCAGATTACCTGCTGGAGAAGTCTCGGGTCGTACACCAGGCCGTGTAGGAGACCTCTCATATTGCCTTTACCTTGAAGCTGCAGCTAAGTTCAGCATGAATACAGAATTGAAGTGCCCCTATTATGGGTAATGAAAGGTTCATATTTTGGTTTTGGGAGTCCCCAATAACAGGTTGACATGCATGCAAGGTCATAAAACACTTTCATTTTCTTATAATATGCATTTATTTTTACCTTACTTGCTCAACGACTCCCAAAGAACCCCTCCTTTGCATGACGCTAATCTGCTGTGATTGGTCCGATTGGTCTCATTTTCATTTAATCATGCCTGTAATGCCTGATGAAGCAGCGTTTCTGAGCGCAGTGCTGCTTTGTGTACAGCGTTACCGGGGAAACCGCTATTTTTACCGCTCCTAAAGCAGCACCTAGTGGCAAAGAATCAATTTGCATTTTCATTCAGACCAACGCGAAAAGACCAAGAAGTGGGCGGGCAATATGCTAATGTCTCATGTTGACTTCAACATGAAACAGCTTGGGATTCGTTTTAAAAACGACTCGTTTCAATGATTCAGAGTCGACTCTTTCTTTAGAGAGACAATAACTTTATACACGGTGCACTTTCAGATTTAAAACTTTGCAGGATGTTTTCATTCACTTAGAGCGGTGTTACACACTGCATGAAAGGTAATTTTCAAAAATCCATAATAGGGGCACTTTAAATATCGAATGATAAGGATTGACTGAATTGACCAAACTCATTTTGATGTTTAATAGTTATCCTGTTTTATCAAAGTACATTCAGTGAATAGGGTAAAAATCATTTTGTCGAAAAAGAAAAGAAAAAAAACTGTTTTCAGCAACAGTAAATTAATCACAATTGTTACAATTGTTACAGTTGTTACATTTATTATAATTTTCAGAAATTTCAAGTGAATTTCAAAATTATCTATAAAGAAATGGCAGCAAACACATTGCATTCAACATGAAATTTTGAAAAAAAAGTATTTTCTTTTAAAACGTACACCAATATTCTGTTTTATGTATGACTTTTTATGTTTCATACAGTGCATTCAATAGATTTTGTACAACCAGTAGTTTTTGCTACTTGCAATGCAATAAAATTTAGTATGCTCACTTTTTCTTTTATATATTTTAATGTGTACAGGTCAGAATAAGTATTTTGTTTACATTTTTTTACATAAATATAAATGTTACACTGAATGACAACGGAATGTCATTTTATTCTCCCAAAACTTTTTTGAAACCTTAAAAGTAGACAGTTTACTTGCATTTAATCAATGTGCTTACTATGTATATAAAATCACTTTTGTAAAATGTCTTTTGATGCAGCCATTTATATATGTTTATGCATGTTTATGTAAGCACACAAATATTGGAAATGGAGAATATACTTTTCTTTTTTAATCAGTTTACTTGCCATCATTTACCGCCAATTTTTTTTCTCAACTGCGTAGATGCTAAAATCCATTCTATAACCAACTATTTTTCTTTCTTTTCTTTTTTTCAGAGGGGAACGTAACTTCCACATCTTCTATTATATCTATGCCGGTCTGGCTGAGAGGAAGAAACTCGGCCACTACAAGCTGTCAGACAGCAAAACTCCAAAGTAAGTTCTTAAGCACCTGATAACAGCCTGCTGTTTTTATCTGGATGCACATCTGACATGCTTATTTCTGTTTTGTACTCTTTGTTTTTCTCAATTCCAGGTATCTCCACAATGAGAATGTTAAATTAGTGCCTGACATTGTGGGCAATGCCTTCTATAAGGAGCAGTTTGAGACAGTAGAGCAGTGCTTCAAAATCATCGGCTTCACCCTAGAGGTACACAAACCTATCGCAATAAAGTGTTTTTGCTGCTTTATTTTTAATCACATTTTCAATAATAAGTGTCACTTAGAACATTTATTTACTTTTTACATAATTCACGTTCTTATATTGGAGGTGATAGCACTGACTTTCATTATACTAAAATGCAAATGTTGTTTCTTTTGGAGAAGGGGATAAAATGTCATTTGATTACTAAATAATGAGGTGTAATAGACAAGCGGACCGTGCGAACAGCCTGCCAGTGCTCTGAACGCTGGCGATGGCCTGTGTGGAGGGTTATGTAGAAGTTGTGACCCAGTGCTCTAATGCCATCAGTCTCCACAATTACCATCAGGCGAATCAGTGATGCATGCTGGAATACATTATCAGTGCCCATTTTGTCTGGAAGGCCACATCCAAGCTTATCAGTGAAATAAGATATCAGATATCCCAAGATCATGAAACAGTCACAATAGAGCGCAATGTCAGGTTCTGGAAGTAACCCGAATCATTTTCTTAATAGAGAAATGTATTTTTAACATTTCAATGTCGATGCACCACGAATAATATTTTGTAGAAGGTAAGAATTAAATAAGAACAAAATAAGAAATTATGTTTAATAGCCCATTTTTTGTAAATGTACCAAGCGTGTCAAATATTTGTATTAAATATATGAAGAATCAGAAGAAACTGAGATAGACTAAATCCAGAAGAACTGTGGCAACATCTCCAAGATGCTCCAAGAAACCTACCTGCAAAGCTACAGTACTGTTAAAAGTTTTAGGCACTTGTGTAAAAATGCTGTAAATTAATGGCAAAATGAATGGCAGAATGAATGGTTGGAAATGTAAACGAAATATTTCCTACCGACACACTACAGCAAAAGATAGAAATAACTGACTTTTAGTTGGTGAAAATACTAGTGTTCTGATCATTTTGGCCACCACCAGTATAAAAACCATTACGCCTATGGAATGTCCCCACAATTCACAAAAAAAACAAACCTGTGTGTGTGTGTGTGTGTGTGTGTGTGTGTATTAGAAAATGTTACAGTAAATCTAAAATATGTTGTTTTAATGCTTTTTGTCAGCATTAATCTCAGCTCTTGTAAAAAGAAATGTGCTTAAAGGAATAGTTCATCCAAAAATGATAAGATAACATCAGCTCTTTGGACTCTCATTCTGACGGCACCCATTCACTGCAGAGGATCCATTGTCCGCTGGTGAGCAAGTGATGAAATGCTACATTTCCCCAAATGTGTTCCAATGAAGAAACAAACACATCTACATCTTGAATGGCTCATTTTCATTTTTGGGTGAACTATTCCTCAAATTAGAATTGAAGATGTAGTGTATTTCTAATCTTTAAAAAAAAGCCTGATAATATCATATTAATGAAATAAAAAGCCCCATAGGTGTTCTTAAAGTGAGTACACTTTCATCACTAATTTTCACTATTACATTACATTTAAAAAGGTATATTATTTTCATAATAAATATTCCTTTTAATAGAATGCTAAGGTGTGCTAAGAACCTTATTTCTGGAATCACTAAAGAAGCGGACGGTCACTGTTGTGGTTTCTACCACTGAAATACCACCAGGCCAACATCTACATCTTCTTAGAGAACTTATTCTGTCTCTGTAATGTCAGTTTAGTTTTCTGTTTCTCCAGGGAGACATGAGTAATCACAGGCCTGTGAGTGACATGGCTTTGACATTACGAAGCACTGTATTCTTTAGGGAGTCCATATAATCGAATAGACAGACGTGTCAGTGTGCCACTAGATATTAGCTGCTATGCTACATTCACAGAAATATGTAGCAGATTCATTCCTCTGGCCTGGGATGTTTAAACATAGATGTGATGTGATGTAATACATCATGTTATTCATGCCTGGCATCTCTTTTGTGGAATTTTTAACAATGCATTTTGTTTATCTATTAATACGAACTGTGGTACATTTTTGTCATAATCTTATTAGGAGCTCGGGAGTGTTTACAGTATCTTAGCTGGGATCCTAAATGCAGGAGATGTCGAGTTCACGTCAGTCGCTTCCGAACATCAGACGGACAAAAGCAACATTTCCAACATGGCAGTACTAGAGAGTGGTAAGAACTGTCCCATATTCCAGGTTTTCAAGTCTGACCTTTCACTCTGTACTTTGTGTGTTTATGTAATTCTGAAGAGCTGCTAGAAACCCTAAGTAAACCCCTATTTGCACCCCTTTAGAAAAAATGTCCACAAACAAGCCTAAGGTGGCTTGTTGCTCTTAACTGACTTAATAGATTTAGAGGGGTTTAGGGCAATTTTCACCAGTTTATCCAAACCAGCTTATCAAACTCAAATTAGCAAACCACATTTGACTATTTTACGTTTAAGAGTAATGGGTACTATTCAATATTAAATAGTATGCCATTGTAGGGTTTTAGTGCATCTGTAATTATACTGTGATGATTTCATAACGTGTCTAGGCTAATATTGCCCACAAACCCTTGCAGAAGGTGTTCACGTGGTTCATCATTGATGTTTCTGTTGCAGAAAAAAAGCAGACAGCAGTTTTAAATGTATGAACCTAAAAGTGTACTATAATTAGAAAAAATGCACAATTACCGATTAGTGTAAATATGTACAAATATGTAAGTTGGGATATACACTACCGTTCAAAAGTTTGAGTTCAGTAAAACGTTTTTTGTTTTTTAAAGAAGTTTCTTATGCTCATCAAGCCTGTATCTATTTGATCAAAAATGTATGTAAATTAAAAAATGTAATTTTGTGAAATATTATTGCAATTTAAAATAACAGTTTTATATTTTAATATCCTTTAAAATATAATGTATTCCTGTGATCAAATTTGAATGTTCAGCATCATTACTCCAGTCTTCAGTGTCATATGTTCCTTCAGAAATCATTCTCAAATATGCTGATTTATAATCAATGTTGGAAACAGTTGTGCTGCTTAATATTTTTTGGGACCTGTGATACTATTTTTCAGGATTATTTGATAAATAAACAGTTAAAAAGAACAGTGTTTATACAAAATAGAAATGTTGTGTTACAATATACACTACTATTCAAAAGTTTGGGGTCTTTCATTTTTTATACTTTTTTAAATAAAGAAATCAGTACTTCTATTCAGCAAGGATGCTTTAAACTGACAAAAAGTGATAGTAAAGACTTCTAAAATTTATATTTTTAATAAATGCTGTTCTTTTTATCTTTTTATTCATCAAAGAATCAAAGAAAAAAGTATCACAGGTTCCAAATATAGTAAGCAGCACAACAGTTTCAACATTGATAATAAATCAGCATATTAGATTGATTTCTGAAGAATCATGTGACACTGAAAACTGGAATGATGGTGGATGAAAATTCAGCGCTGCGTCACAGAAATAAATTATATTTTAATGTATATTAAAATAGGAAACCAATATTAGAAATTGCAATAATATTTTACAATATTACTGTTTTTTCTGTATTTTTTAACAAATAAATACAGTCTTGATGAGCATAAGAGCCTTAAAACATAAAAAAAACATTAAAAATCTTACTGATCCCAGACTTTTGAACGGCACTGTATATAGCAAACAAATGTCCTAGGGTTTTAAATTAATGAAACCCTCTGCTAAAGCTAACTGTATGTAGAAGAAGTGAATTTCTTGCAGTATTACTTTAGTTTATATTAATAAACTAAAGTAATAGTTTAGTTTATTAACATAAACTAAAGTAATACTGCAAGAAATTCACTTCTTCTACATACAGTTAGCTTTAGCAGAGGGTTTCATTAATTTAAAACCCTAGGACATTTGTTTGCTATATACAGTGCCGTTCAAAAGTCTGGGATCAGTAAGATTTTTAATGTTTTTTTTATGTTTTAAGGCTCTTATGCTCATCAAGACTGTGCATATTATAATTATTTCTGAAGGATCATGTGACACTGAAGACTGGAGTAATGGCTGATAAAAATTCAGCGCTGCATCACAGAAATACATTATATTTTCAAGTATATTAAAATAGGAAACCAATATTAGAAATTGCAATAATATTTTACAATATTACTGTTTTTTCTGTATTTTTGAACAAATAAATACAGTCTTGATGAGCATAAGAGCCTTAAAACATAAAAAAAACATAAAAAATCTTACTGATCCCAGACTTTTGAACGGCACTGTATATAGCAAACAAATGTCCCAGGGTTTTAAATTAATGAAACCCTCTGCTAAAGCTAACTGTATGTACAAGAAGTGAATTTCTTGCAGTATTACTTGATAAAAATTCAGCGCTGCATCACAGAAATACATTATATTTTCAAGTATATTAAAATAGGAAACCAATATTAGAAATTGCAATAATATTTTACAATATTACTGTTTTTTCTGTATTTTTTAACAAATAAATACAGTCTTGATGAGCATAAGAGCCTTAAAACATAAAAAAAACATTAAAAATCTTACTGATCCCAGACTTTTGAACGGCACTGTATATAGCAAACAAATGTCCTAGGGTTTTAAATTAATGAAACCCTCTGCTAAAGCTAACTGTATGTAGAAGAAGTGAATTTCTTGCAGTATTACTTTAGTTTATATTCATAAACTAAAGTAATAGTTTAGTTTATTAATATAAACTAAAGTAATACTGCAAGAAATTCACTTCTTCTACATACAGTTAGTTTAAACTAATATATTTTATTAGTTTTTATTAACATATTTAATTAGTGTTTATTTTTATGTTCTCTGTTTATATTTTTGTTCAAATTTTAGTAATTTTGTAGTGTGTGATCCCAGACTTTTGAACGGCACTGTATATAGCAAACAAATGTCCCAGGGTTTTAAATTAATGAAACCCTCTGCTAAAGCTAACTGTATGTACAAGAAGTGAATTTCTTGCAGTATTACTTTAGTTTATATTAATAAACTAAAGTAATAGTTTAGTTTATTAACATAAACTAAAGTAATACTGCAAGAAATTCACTTCTTCTACATACAGTTAGTTTAAACTAATATATTTCATTAGTTTTTATTAACATTTAATTAGTGTTTATTTTTATGTTCTCTGTTTATATTTTAGTTCAAATTTTAGTAATTTTGTAGTGTGTTTGTCATTTTTATTAGTTTTTGTAATATGTCTATGTACTGTAGTTTTTATTCATTTTTGTTCTATTTTAAGTACATCAGGTTAAACTAGATGAAAATGAGAAATGTTGTCTTGGCAATTTGCTGATGTTAAACTTATTTTATTGTATTTTATCACTTAGGTTGTTTGTATTTTATTCTAAGTTTGCTGTTGATGTTGTTTTCTTTCTATGGTTTTAGTTTTAGTTAACTGTATAACCCTAGTTTGTGGTTTACAATTTTATTGTAATTTTACCATCATTTTTCATGATGATAGCATGTCCCAAAACTGGGGTATTGTCATGTTACATGTACTTGTAAGTATGTACCCAGTGCAACAGTACTTTTTGTACTCTGTAGAAAATCGTCATATTGTTGTTATGTTTCTATGTGTTTGTACGTTCAGCTGCATCGCTGTTGTGTATCCGTGCGGATGAGCTCCAGGAAGCGCTGACCTCTCACTGTGTGGTCACACGGGGCGAAACCATCGTCAGATCAAACACAGCGGAGAAGGCCACTGAGGTACGGGACGCCATGGGCAAAGCCCTCTATGGACGCCTGTTCAGCTGGATCGTCAACCGCATCAACTCTCTCCTGAAACCAGACAACGACAACCAGTCAGGGTAAGTGAAGAGAGTGTTCTCAATCTGTGCTCAGATTTGCCACTATTTCAACAGTTGCAATCAAATTCTTTCAATGCCACCATCCAGGAGAAATACAACTTTAGAACATCTCCTTACTGACCAGAAACTAGAAAGATATACTTTCATCCTATGTATTGATGTGTGAATGACAAACATTTTTAAAATTCCATATCAATTTGTTTTTCTTAATTCTATCCTTGAATTTCTCTCCAGGGAGGAAGACAGAGGTCTAAACATCGATATTCTGGACATCTTTGGCTTTGAAAACTTTAAGAGGAACTCTTTTGAGCAGCTCTGCATCAACATTGCCAATGAGCAGATCCAGTTCTACTTCAACCAGCACGTCTTCGCCTGGGAACAGGTACATCCTGCCTCTGATAAAGTCATTTTATCCAGTCTTGAATTGTTTGGGAGCTTTTCTATGCCTTTTGGGAGCATTTTTAGTTTGTTTTTTTTCCCCCTCTGCGTAACCTTATTTCCATCTAAATGGTGGTAACACCTCGTCATTTATCGTATCACAGTGTTGTGAGAAATGGAAGGTAGGGGAGTGGAATATTCAGTTTTCTTTTGACGCAGACAAGCGTGGCAATTCCCCAGACTGACTGTAGCCTTGAGGGGGAAAGTGATTTGGTGCCTCTAAACGTTTGCGACTAACCCACATTACTGCCTTCATAAATCATCTGAAACAAGGGTTATGTCAGGAGCCGCTGACTTTGCTTGTGCTTCTGTAAGCAGACAGGAAATGCTGCTTTAGGTAAACGTGCGGATATGATGGCCACATTTCTGTGGTTAATGCATAATTTGTTAGTATTTATATGGGTAAATCTCACAAATATATTTATTAGCTAGGCAGTTGCTATGAGGGTGCTAGAGCATCAATAATAATAATAATTATTATTATTATTATTAATTATTATAATAAAATATAGTGCTTTGCAATGGCAAGCACAACTCACATTCTGTGTATACAAATGTATGTATAGTTTGTATTTTATTTTATTGTGTGTATATATATATATATATATATATATATATACACATATGTATGTAAAAGAAAGAAAGAAAGAAAGAAAGAAAGAAAGAAAGAAAGAAAGAAAGAAAGAAAGAAAGAAAGAAAGAAAGAAAGAAAGAAAGAAAGAAAGAAAGAAAGAAAGAAAGAAAGAAAGAAAGAAAGAAAGAAAGAAAGAAAGAAAGAAAGAAAGAAAGAAAGAAAGAAAGAAAGAAAGAAAGAAAGAAAGAAAGAAAGAAAGAAAGAAAGAAAGAAAAAGAAAGAAAGAACATTTTTATGATGAGATTTTGGGAGAAAATGTTATTATTTTTTATAATCTTTACTGTATACAGTAACAATTTTGTAATATTATTTTAGCATAATTAATGCATCTTTTAACTAATATACATAGTAATGAAATTTAGATTTTTTACACTAATGAGAATGTGGGGGAAATACTAAAAATAATATCAAAAACAAAAGAAAAGTCCAAAAATATGCTTAATTATCTTACAATACAATTAGTTAGTTAGTTAGTTAGTTAGTTAGTTAGTAAGTTAGTTGAATTTGACCCAGACATTGCTTTTTGAGCTTTTCCTGTAAAATTTCTTCACAACCTATTTGTTGATGTGTGTTCTCCATATTATTATTTCTACTCTGAGCACTCAGGAGTATGTAGCCTGAAGTAAACACTGAAGAGTGTGTTTTCTGTTATTTTTTGTTGCTTCAAATCTCTGTTGTTTTTGCATCCCCGAGGCTTGTATGTCAGCAGCAGTCTTACTGTCCCAAAAAATGAGGTTGTTCCCTGTTCGCAGGATGACTTTACCCGCGGCTAAAAGCTCTAATCCACACCAGAGATTGGATTTCTTGGACAAGCTTCTGTATGTGTGTTGATGAGTTTCGCCAGTGAATAATTTAGGTCCATGTGTGTATTGTAATTTATCAACATGGCAGTCTAGAGACAAGACAGACATGATATTTGAGCTTTGGGTTGAGTGCTCCGCTCACAGGAAGTCATCATGTAGCAGCAGGAA
>NW_015540842.1:2743344-2756245 GCF_001515605.1 Sinocyclocheilus anshuiensis | reverse complement strand
AGCAGGAATTGCCTGACACACAGTGTAGCTCAGATTTAGGAGGTTACGGAGCTCCAGGCATCAGCTAAAAGAAGTCTGCAGTGTTGTTGGAAGCGTACAAATATTAGTGGATAGAAGAACAGAAGTACGTTCCCCGATGAGAAATTCAGGTGCAAAACAATAGCAGCATCAAGCGTAAAGGTCACAGATAACATCACATTCAGAGACACATCAAACAAGACATTTCAAAATATGAATGCATTGTCTCATAATAAAGAGTTTTCTTTTGACATTTTATGTAGAATTTGTCTCGCATGACCAGATTTTTTACTATCAGCATGAAGTCTTGTGCACTTGCAGTTTATTCTGGTTAAAAAACCGTCCAGTTAGACAGGAAGAGAATAACTGATTGACGTGGATTTTGTTTTCCATGCCGTTTTAGGGGTGATAAATTAAAGAAACAGCAGTGTCCTTCTGGACCAAATTAAGAAATGTTCTCAATATTGTGTCATTTTTGTCTATTTTTCTAAATAAATACTGATAGTTTATGCATCTACACTAATGTTCCAAAATGTGGGGCCGGTAAGATTTTTTCATGTTTTTAAAAGAAGTCCCTTTCACTCACCCAGCCTGCATTTATCTAAAAATACAGTAAAAACAGTAGTACTGTGAAATATTATTACAATTTAAAATAACTGTTTTCTATTTGAATATAATTTATTCCTGTGATACAAAGCTGAATTTTCACATGAAGTGTCACATGATCCTTCAGAAATCATTCTAATATGCTGATTTACTGCTCAAAAAACATTTCTTATTATTTTTATTTATTTTTTTCTTTCTTTTTTGTAGGATTCTTTGTTGAATAGAACGTTCAAAGAAATGGCATTTATTTGAAATATGAATAATAATTTTAAAAACTCTTTACTGTCACTTTTGGTCAATTAATTGCATCCTTGCTGAGAGAAAAAAGCATTAATTCTTAAAATAAAATAAAATAAAATAAAATAAAATAAAATAAAATAAAAGCACATTTGAAAATAAAATTAAATAAAATAAAATTAAATTAAATTAAATTAAATTAAATTAAATTAAATTAAATTAAAAATAAAATAAAATAAAAAACCCAAACTTTTGAATAGTATTGTATAAAACATTCAGAGATTTGATTCCAATAACCTCATTAAATCATTTGGTTGCTCTGTAGGATGAGTATCTGAACGAAGACGTGGACGCTCGAGTGATTGAATATGAAGACAACCGGCCGCTGCTGGACCTATTCCTTCAGAAGCCCATGGGCATGTTAGCGCTACTGGACGAGGAGAGTCGCTTTCCTCAGGCTACTGACCAGACCCTCGTCGGCAAGTTCCTCTCAACATCTGACCTTCTCCCTGAGACATCATAGAGATTTTAGCTTGAGTTGTGTTCACCTAGTGTCTTATGACCAGGGACACTTACACTCTCTCTCTCACACACACACACACGTACGCACAGACCCACAGGATCAAGGGAGAGGCTGTCATCAAACATTTACTGGCATGCTAAGTTTTCATCTGCTTTCTCCAGAGGACACTCTCACTGAAGTCTTTGACTGACAGCTGAATAATTCAACATGCCAAGACTAGACGCCTAGTTGTTTTTCCATGACTTAGCTTTATTGCTTTATACTGAATGAAACTGATGGATGAATTCATTCATGTGTATCTCATGGTATCACGAATGGATGAATGAATTAATGAGGGTCGGGTCAGTGAACGAACAAGTATATGAGCAAATGAATGCATGAACTGACATAAATGATGAATGTTTAAATCGACAAACTACGTAATTGATCAAAGTAATTATTGAATGAATGAACTTGTGAATGGATGAGTGTGTGAATGAACTCGTAATTAACAAGCAGTTGTCTTTTGTTCATTCAGAGAAATTTGAGGACAACTTAAAGTCCAAAAACTTCTGGAGACCAAAGAGGGTTGATCTGGGCTTTGGAATCCATCACTACGCAGGCAAGGTAGAAATATTATATTTATCAATATTTATTTCTGCATCTTTTTTTTTTTTCAAACATACCACAGAAACAAAGATATGAAATAGAATTAAATGTTTTGTTTACACAACAAAAAGGAAAATTCTGACATCATTCACATTTCTATAAATAAAGGATCCAAAATGGAGTTTTCACAGCAGTGTCATTAAAGAACAATTTTGGATTCCCCAAACAAAGAGTTTTTATACAAACAGTTTTTTTTTTTTAAATAGTGTGAAGAACTTGTCTGCTGTATAGAAAATGAAAACACATTTGTTAAAATATCTTCTTTTCTGTATGCAAGGGTGAGTAAATGATGCCAGAATTTTCATTTTTGGGTGAACTAACCCTCTAAGCCAAGTTCATCTGTGAGAATAATAGTCTATTAGATGCAAATACATCTTGTTTCTCGTGTGGTTAGGTGATCTATAATGCCGGCGGTTTTCTGGCTAAGAACAGAGATGCTCTGCCCGCTGATATTGTTCTTCTGCTGAGGTCCTCAGAGAATGAACTGATCCGTAAACTGGTTACTCACCCGCTCACTAAAACAGGTTTGCTTTGACTTTGCACTCTTTAGAAACATTTAAAGCCTTTGGTATGTCTGCTGTTTAGATGCTTCATTTTCTGTCCTTTTTTTATACAGATATAATTATTTTATGTTGCTAAAGAACCCACAAATCCACACACATTTATCTAGACATACGCTTATAAAGCTTTTGGTGTGTGTGTGTGTGTGTTTCATTTGTCCTCTCTGTATGAGACAGATTTTCTAAACAGTGACCTCTAACAATGTGTCAGTCAATCCAATCATTGTGTAATTGCCTCGTTCAATTACTTTTTTTTTTTCCATTGTGCTGCCAGAAAAAAAAGGGAACATTTTGTTGCTTTGAGTACATCCACTAGTTTCCACTACTTTAGTTGTGAATAGCAGAGCCTGCAGTGTGAATACTTTTTAAAAAATCACTAATCACAAATTTATTGCACACCAAATTTGGCAGAGAAATCACCCCCAAAAGATAATTTATAGCCATTAGTGTGGCTATATATAATATGATACAAATATAATACTAATCTAATGTAATACAAAGTATTAAAGCATTAAGTGGGTAATTATTATTATTATTATTATTATTATTATAAGTAATATCATATATAACAGCCATTTTTTATTTATTTATACACCATAAAAGTTATTTTTATCTGTGTAGCACCTTGTTTGACCAAAACATGCAATGTTTTGTTGTTATATTTTCATTTGATTATATTTTTAAATTGTTAATTGATTAAATTGTTAAACGTTTATTAATTAATTTGTTAGACAGTATTTTTGATGTTACATTTGTATTAAAAATCGCAAAGAATCCAGAAAAAAAATAAAACAGAATTTCCTATAAACTATCAAGACCTGTTTACATGGAGCAAATGCCACATCATCTAAAGTTCATCCATACAGAAAAGTAATCGCACTTAAAAATACAACTTTACAGTTCAAACAACACTTTTTAGTATAGACAAATTTTATTACAATTTTTAAATATTAAACCCTCCAACATGCCCCATAGACTTTTATTATAAGCACACGAACTTGTCCTTTAAACTACGGGACAAGTGACAAGGGTTGCTATAAGAGTATGACACAAATGATGTTGGTTGATTTTAGGTTATTTATAAACCAAAATGTTCGCCTAACTTGTGCTTTACATGACCCACTAGAGAAAGCAATACTACTGTAGTGTATTTTAGCATAGCATGAGCACCCAAATGGTAAGTATAGTCACATTCTATTAGATTACACTGCATTATAGGCCACACCACAATCTCACAGAATGGAAATGACAGTGCAAACACCATCCTGTCCGAAACGTTAAGCAGGGAGTTTGATCTATTGGTCTGAACGAATGAATGTAGCACTCTCTCTAGAAAAGAGAATGTGCTCACTCCCATGCGATCTGATGTGATGAATGGAGGTCGTCTGACTGACACAGTCGATTACGTCCTGTGAGATTCACTGGGGATTGTTTCCAGGAAGTCTGCTGGGATTTCAAAAACTAGGCCTCATTCATAAGGCTTTTGTTAGCTACTTGACCATTGTGAAGCTTATTTATCTGTCACAGCACTGACCTCTAAAGACCGTATATCCCAGTGCCCTTGAAATGGTTAACCTTGCAATAATTGGTAGATTATCTTTGAAGAACATGTGATCTAATCTAAGGAAGTATCAACAGCAGATTTCTAATGTGTTTGGTTATCGCAGTAAAAGCAGATATTTGCCCTGACTTCTCTCTTTGTGTAGGTAACCTGGCTCACACTAAAGGCAAGGCTGCGGGATCTGCTCGTATGGGCACACAACAATCACAAGGCACCATTAACTTTGCCAAGGTACCTCATTTTGACCTCTTCTCCTCTCTGTACTATAGAGCTCCTAAAGGGACATGGTGATGGTAAAAAAAAAAATGAGATGGAAGGAAAATTATATTTCAATGTATTTCCATTCGCTCACAAAACCATTGCATTCACCTGCAGAACTTAGTAAAATGAGGTGTTAGGAAAAACATTAAAATTCACAAAATTCTGTGCTTTTGTGAGCAAAAACACAACGTTTCTATGGGGAACACTGCTTTGCTAGAGAATGTAAATGTTTAATAAGCAAATGCAAAGTTTCTCAGGGAAGGCAATAGTTTTGAGAGAAAACGCAAATGTTTTGGTGTGAATGCAACATTTCTCGGGAAACGCAATAGTTTTGTAAGAGTTCGCAAATGTTTTGTAAGTGAACGCAAAGTTTCTTGGAGGAAAAGTAGTTTTGCAAAAGATTGCAAATGCTTTGTGAGTGAATGCAACGTTTCTCTGGGAAACGCAATAGTTTTGTAAGAGATGCCAAATTTTTTGTAGCGAACGCAGTGTTTTTCAGGGGAGCAGAATCGTTTTGCGAGAGATTGCAAATGGTTGTGAGCGAATGTAAATATTTTGTGAGTGAACACAACATTTCTTGGGGAAACACAATACTTCTGCAGAAACATTGAAATATATTTTTTCCTCCCAACACATATATTTTTTCCCCATCACCATGTATTGTTCTGTTATTTCTACTCTGCCTTTAAGACTTCTATATGTAAATGATCTGTGTTATGATTGGATAACCTCAAGAAATTGCTGAAGTTGCTAGGTGTTGATGTTTAAATGTGGGCATTCATAAGGTAGTGGGGCTTATGTTTTTGCTAGGAGCTTCAGTGGTTTCACTTTTTGGAATGTACTAATTTTCTTTCCACCTCTATTTTGTCTCTCTGTCTTTCCATACTCCATACCCATCAATGACATTTCCATTCCTCCTTCCTTATAATGTCTTCTGTCTAAAGCTGGAGGGTCTTATGTTGTTCAGTATTGTATCATTCGGTGAGGTAATGATCCTGTAGTATTTGTGCTGTACATTAGAGACGTGCTCATAGAGGAAATGCGCCTTTTGCCAGCCGGCACTGTGCTCACCGGTTTTGGGTGTCTGTTTGTATATATGTGGGTCTTTCTCAGAAAACTGTGCTTTTTTATCATTTTATCTGAAAAAGTTATTTCTGAACTTTCAAGAAATCCCACCTCAGGCACAAATTACCAGGACAGTACTACCTTAGATATTAGCTGATCGCCTTAGGTTGATGCATCCTTCCCATTTTCTGATTTTTCCCCTTCTAGTTACTATACTGTTAATCCCAATATTGGAAGGGGAAAAAAAAGTTAAAAAGTCAGCTGTGCCAGAAATTCACGGTAAAAAATATGGTGTCTATGTTTCAGGTATTACGCGATGGCATATCTGTGCCCGTATATTTTAAAAATTTAAACATATTTCATTATAATGTGATATAACGTTAATATTCCTACCTAATTAACTATCAAAATCAGTATATTATTTAAACCCTTTAGACATTTACATTTGAATTATAAATCTATAGTAATATATAGTAAATTGTAATTCTATTGGTTGAATGAAAGTCATTAATAAAACAAAATATAACGTTAACTAGCCATTTATCATTACTTTACACCACATTACATGATTTACAGTGATTATACTCAGTATTTGTACCAAGAATATTTTTTTTTCTGTAAAGTTCTGTAAAACAAATATACTGAAAAGATATTGAAATGAGTTTGATGAGGCCAATAAACATAATGATATACTGATAAAGACTGAAAGAGAAATTCACCATGTGAGTTTATGATTATGATTTCAAAAATAAATTAAAAGGGCTAATGTGAGTATACCCAAAGTGGCGAATGGGGTCATGCACATTGACATGTTTTATGAAAATCAAACATTTAACAAGTACAATTTTGTTTCATTTAAAAGTTTATTGCAAATATTGCAACAAAGGTCTGTTCATTGCATCAGTAATCATGGAGACATGCTTGGCACCATTTCCTGAAAATGACCCATGTCTGTGAGAATAAAAGAGTATCTTCTCATGTGACCCTACCAGCTGTCTAATAGCTAATGCATTTGTAGATTGACTGATTTACAGCTTGATTAGTTCATATAATACACATTAGAATTGAGTGTTCCTGTGGAATTTAGGAGAATTGCCTTCATGTGTTTATGTGCAGTCGCATTTTAAAAACATCTACTTGTGTTCCAAGTTTTATGTTTTTTAGCATTTAGTTTATTATTCCCAAGAGAATTATTAAGAGAACACATGAGCTACTTAGAGCTCACATTCAGGTTGCACTCCAAAATGAATGAGGGTTTTAAACATATTGAAATGATCTCTTTGATGAAGACCTGCATACATTACCATTCATTTGCATATATAAGCATGCTGTCTTTAGAGCATTTCACATGAAAGATTCCATCCATTTTAGCCCACGTAACATAAAAGCACCTGTGTCAGTGTGTGATTCTGCTTTGTGTTCAACACTGAAACACCTTGATAATGTAGCCTGGTGAAATATTCATGGCCCTTTCAAACAAGGACTTTGGCCTTATTGATGATTGAATGCTTGCTAGATTGCTTTGCAAATGAATCCTGCAGTTAATTTCATGTTATTTCTTTACTATATATATAGACTATATATAAAAAAGTTTTGGATTCAAATCAGACTGTCTTATCACGATTTTTATGCATTTCTTTTTCAGTCTTCCTCTCGGAAATTAACTCCCACCCATGACAAAACAATGCTTGCCTTGCCTATTGACACTGTACAAACGGTGATTGTGTGTTTACCCTGACCTTTGGCTTTGTTGTATAAGATTTTCCAAGAGGAGACATGCATAAATGTATTATAAACAGATCATTTTATGTTTATATAAAAGACCCCCAATATCCCTTCTGTAGATTTTCATGACCACATGTTTTCAGCATGCTGAATATTTTGTGTTTGCAAAGGCGGAGAGCACAGGAGACACCACACATCACCCCAGAGAGACCACCAACATGAAGACTCAAACTGTGGCCTCTTACTTCAGAGTAAGACTTTTGAAGACCTAATAATGAGAAGAACCAATAAAAATCCGTCACTCCTGATCACAGTATTGCTTTATTCACTGTACTTTGCAGTATTCTCTAATGGACCTGCTATCTAAGATGGTGGCAGGCCAGCCTCACTTTGTGCGTTGCATAAAACCCAACAATGATCGCCAAGCCCATAAGTTTGACAGGGAGAAGGTTCTAATCCAATTACGCTACACTGGTATTCTAGAGACGGCCAAGATACGCAGACAGGGCTACTCTCATCGCATTCTCTTCAACAACTTCATTGAAAGGTTGGACTGATACTACATATTACTGTGTGTCAAGTGCATAAACCCCTTTTCCACCTAAATGGTGTTTATGTTGGTGCTAGAGCCAATACCAATACTCCCATCCCATAACTGGCCTGTGTTTCAAACGACTTGAGAAATGAAAAATGACATGGTGTGACTACATAACCCCCCTTCAAACAAAGCCATCATGGAACCCATTATAGCTCATCGTGATCTTTGGTCTTAGTTTTGAAAACGTATTTTAATATCCAAAGTAACAGCCATCAAAACTGGCGAGAACCACCATTTAACAACCAATAATGGACCACCTCTTCTGATACCGGCACTAGCACATTGCTGGTGGAAAAGGATTACCTCTTTAGACCATAATTTCTCAATTGTTATGTTCAGAGTTGCCTTTTACTAACCATTGGTCTTTTCAGATACTCTATATTAGCATTTAGAGCCAATGAGGAGCCAGCAATGAATCCTGAGACATGTGCTGTTATTTTGGAGAAGGCCAAACTAGAGAACTGGGTTCTAGGAAAAACAAAGGTTTGTGAATGAATGGCATTAATAACTGCCATTTTTTTGTTCAACCAAGTTCCTAAGTCTGATGGTTATATGTTCAGGTATTTCTTAAGTACTATCATGCGGAGCAACTGAATCTGATGGTGAGGCAGACCATGGACAGGATTGTTCTGGTCCAAGCATATGTACGGGGCTGGCTGGCATTTAAACGATACCGTTTGATGCTGGAAAAGCGAGAACAAAGTGCCGTGGTGTTGCAGTCAGGTGTGCTGATGTTGTTGTTGTTGACTAGATGTTAAAATGCAGAATACTCTGCTGAACAAGCTCTAAAATCTCCTTTCTTCTAGCATACAGAGGACACAAAGTTAGGAAAAGTGTGGCTGATGACAAAAGCAAAGCAAAGTCAGAAGCTTTTATCACACAATTCCAAGCAGGTAAGACAAATCATATTAAAAATGTATTGAAGAAACTGAATTAAATGAGTTTAGAAGGAAAAGACGTACACTAAATTATGACATCTTCATACAGTTTGCAGAGGATATCTGGCAAGGCAGAAATACAAGGAGTTGCTAGATGAGAAGAACAAAGCTGCTGGAAAGATCCAGGCCCATTACAGGGGGCACAAAGAGAGGAAAAGCTTCAAGAGGAAAAAGTAAGTCCTGTTCTTATTCCAGATGATTTTATCTTCCTACTTGTAGATTATCTTAGAAATAAAATGCAACATTTTCAATCAAAGGTTCATCAGTTCAGTTTAAATTCTATCTCATCAAGCTCTTTGTCTTACTGGTTCCTTGTTCTTCCAAGCATTGTCTTCATTTTCTTGGTTTCATTTTCTATCTGTCTAACAAAAGGTATGTGCTAACCATACAATTAATACTAAAGTCCTGCAAGACCATTTTACCAAATTTGCAAGATAACATCAATTGCAACAGCTATACCAACTTGTGTTGGTATGAAAAGAGAGAAGCCGTGAAGTGAAATGAGAGACTCCCAGTAATACCGGGATACTGACAACCTTGAAGGGTCATGAAGGTCATTTAGTTGGCTGAGTTAGGATGTCTTTCTCTGTGTAGCTTGCAGCTTGCATTCTGCCCCGCATCCTCTGGGTGCTCTGGTTTCCCTAACAGTCCAATGCATGCGGGATAGGTGAATTGGAGACAATAAATTGTCCGTAGATGTGAATGTGTTTCCCTGGGATGGGCTCCAAGCATCCCAGCAACCCTATATTTGACAAGTGGTTTGGAAGATGGATGAATACTAAAATCTTAGACTGCTTATTGCTGCAATTGACAATCAGAGCAAGGTACACATGCGCGCGACTGCTCCTCCCAGTCCAGGGTCGTTTTTCAGTACGCAAATTTTGGACTTGCATCCTCGGTAGTTTGGACTCAGGAGTGTGAACTCCCGGGGACGGGACGACACAAGTCTGGTAATTCTGCAAATGGAACAGCAGCGTACTTGAATTATCAAGTTACATTAGTCAGTCAGCTCGCCTTGGCTACTGCAATTTCCCTCACTGTATTTACAATAAAACGAAAAATTATATCAAACACTACTGCCTCTTTTTATTTTTATTTAAACATAGGCTATTAATAGCCGCAGAAATGTAGTTCAGGGAACATACATGCATAACATATTAATATATTAATAGAATAAAGACCAAAGATGACCTGTTAGATTTACCCAAAACTAATTATATCTCATGTTTAACCACGACAGAGACATCGGAGCCAGTGGCAAATGTCAGAAGGACTAGCTGAGTTGAGGCTGCTCTTGTCGGTATTCATAAGTACTGAGCGCCCGCTGATCGCGTGGACCTCACCTCTCCGAAATCGGCGAAGCACATTTTCAAATAGTCGCTGTCTTTACAAATAAACCGCAGATTTGAGTTTTAAACAACTACATTCTTGCCTGAAATACTCTTAAAACTACATTTCATGACACAAAAACAGTAATATTTTGAAAATTATGTGATTAAATGTTGGTTGAAATAATGTTGCGTCAACTCAACCAATCAGCATGTTCAGTGCCCAAAGTTCAGGACCGTTGAAAAAGTACTACCTCATGAGCAGTGACTTTCTGGGGGGCAAATTTTTACCCGGAACTTTATTTAGATCCTGGTTCCCACCAGGTACTGGCCCAAAATCCCTACTTCCTAGGAAAATTCCTGCGGTGGAAACAGGCTTATAGAGTAGAATCAAGAATTCAACAGTGCTATGGTAGTATAAACTGATTTATTTTACACAGGGAAGCCATGCAGAAGGAAAAAGTTGAGAAGACAGAGGAAGTGACGGAGGTCCCATCAGAATCAGAAGGTCCAGTTACAGAGGAACCTCCACAGGAAGGAGGTGAAGTGGTAATGGATGAAGCTGATGAAAAGGCTGCTGTGGTCCTCCAGAGCAACTACCGAGGTTACAGAGAAAGGAAGAAATACAAGGAGCGTCGGGAACGTAACAAGACTTTAACAGGGGATGAGCTGGCCGTTTCCTCATCCACCCCTGAAGAAGTCACTCCTGGAGAAGATGTGGATGCTATACAAGAGGAAGTACAGGAAAATATGGAGGAAGAAGGGAAGGAGGCTGAGGAAGAGGCTGCAAGTGGAGGAGATGAGAACAATGAACAGGAAGCCAAGGCAGCCACTGTTATCCAGAGCAACTTCAGAGGTCATAAAGAACGTAAAAGACTCCAAGAGGAGGGGAAGATGCCAGTTAGAGGGAAGAAGGAGACAAAGAGTCCTCCAGTTGAAGAGGAGCTTCCTATTCCAGATCCACCACCTCCAGAAGAACTGATGGAATTCACTGAGGACATGGAACAGGAGGATGAGGCTCCAGTTGAACCACCAGGAGAAGATGAAGAGGCCAAAGCCGCTGTGGTTCTTCAGAGCAACTTCCGTGGCCACAAAGAGCGTAAAAGGCTCCAGGAGGAAGGCAAAATCCCCAAGAAAAAGCCAAAAGAAGATATGGCTAATCCAGACGCTTCAGAACCAGACATTTCTCTTGAGGAACTCCCACCACCTCCATTAGAATTCGAGCTAGACCAAGAGCTAGATTCCAGTCAGTCTCCAGGGGCAGATGAAGAACATGCTGAAACTGTTTTACAGAGCAATTTCAGAGGCCACCAGGAGAGAAAGCGATTGAGAGCAGAGAGAGAAGGAGCCACTGGAAAAGAGCAAGAAATGGTTGAAGAGATGGAGGAACAGGAGAATGGGGAAGCTCTGGACATCACAGATGTTCAGCTGGAACGGAAGGGGGTAGAAGAAGAGGAGGACTCTCAGGCTGAGGAAGCCCAATATGACGAGGAGCAGGCAGCCATTAAAATCCAGAGCAATTTTAGAGGTTACAAAGACAGAAAGAACCTGAAAGCTACATCACGAAAACAGGATGAGGAAGTGGAGGCACTCTGCAAACAGGTGATTCGATTTTTGTTTTGTGTTTGTGTAAGTTTACCCACAAAGGACAAATGTGTCATCATTTAATCACCCTGATTATCAATCCAAACCTGTATTTCTTCTGTGGAACATAAAAAAAGAAATTGAGATGGCAAATAGTTGTATTGTTTGGCTACTTTTGTGATGCTTTTTGTAATTTTCATAGTATGGAACAGAGCAGCATGAACAATCTGCCAAATTATGTCGATTTGTGTTTGGTAGATGAAAGAATGTATATGGATAAATATGAAGGTGTGTAAATGATGACCTTTTTTCCCATGGACTAATCTTTCAAAGAGTAGCATCCTAAATATGAGACTTGATTTGAGATATACATTCTTTGCCTCATGGATTTTGAGGCTTTACACAAAATTCAGTTGATAACATTCTTTGTAACCTGCTCAGGTAACCGAGGTCTCTGAAGATTTCTTATCACTGCAGAAGAAGTTAAATGAAATTATACTTGCCCATCAGCTCAACCCCAGTGAAAATGGGATGTTTGTGAAAGGACAACCTATGAATGGTTACATGAGCTACTACCAGCCGCCAGGTAAACGCCCTTCATATATTTTAGTCCAGTCATGTCTGACATCTTAGTAATTGTAATCATTGTCATGTTTGTTGACTTTTACGTATACTTTTAAAAAGTGCAATTTGTAATAATGTCAAATTAAAAGCTTTACTTTAAGGTACATTTTAAATAATTGTTTTAATAATCTTTTGTCATGTTTTTAAGAAGCACACTTATTTTGTAAAGTACTTGATCATAATTTTAACTGTGATGTGTTATTTAGTTTTACATTCAATTAATGCATTTTAAATGTTCTAATCAACAAATGTGTTATTACAATATATTTAAATACATGACATGTTTCAATAGAAATGGCATAAATGTATGCTTGTCAGTACATGGGGCAGTACACTTAAAATTCAAAGACAATAGAATTAAATATGGACAATAATTATGTACTTATAATGTAATACGTTTTTTTTTTTTGTACTTCAAGAGTAGCTTTGATTATTTTAACAGAAAACAAAAGTGGTGAAATACAAGTCAAGTCAAGTCTGCTTTATTGTCAATTCTTCCACATGTACAGCACATACACACAGAGAATTGAAATTGCGTTACTCTCAGACCCTTGGTGCATACAGTTAACACTAACAGTAGAACATAAATACAGATATATAGATTAAATATAAAATACAACTATAC
>NW_015540842.1:2736499-2743153 GCF_001515605.1 Sinocyclocheilus anshuiensis | reverse complement strand
TACAGATAACACTAACAGTAGAACATAAATACAGATAGATACAGATTAAATATAAAATACTACTATACAAATAAGGTCATGTAAAAAAATGAATAAAGCAGCACAATGGGGTTCAGAGTTCAGTGGTGCATGGGGCAAGGTCGGGAGGGAGTTCAGCTTCCTGACAGCCTGATGGATGAAGCTGTCCTTCAGTCTGCTGGTCCTGGCCTGGAGACTCCGCAGTCTCCTCCCTGATGGCAGCAGACTGAAGAAGCTGTGTGTTGGGTGGGTGGGATCACCTGCAATGCAGAGGGCTTTGCGGGTGAGACGGGTGTTGTAAATGTCCTGGAGGGAGGGGAGAGAGGCACCAACGATCTTCTCAGCTGCTCTCACTATGCGCTGAAGTGTCTTGCGGCAGGATGCGTTGCAGGCACCATACCACACAGTGATGCAGCTCGTCAGAATGCTCTCGATGGAGCCTCTGTAGAAGGTGTACATGATGGGGGCCGGGGCTCTGGCTCTTCTTAGTTTGCGGAGGAAGTAGAGACGCTGCTGTGCTTTCTTGGCCAGTGCTGTGGTGTTGTCAGTCCAGGAGAGATCCTCTGTGATGTGCACACCCAGGAACTTGGTGCTGCTCACCCTCTCCACAGTCACACCATTGACGGACAGAGGAGCATGCTGAGTGCGCACTCTCCTGAAGTCAACAACAATCTCCTTCGTCTTCTCCACATTCAGAGAGAGATTGTTGTCACTGCACCACCCGGCCAGGCGGCTCACCTCGCTCCTATAGTTTGTCTCATCTCTGTTGCTAATGAGACCCACTACAGTCGTGTCATCCGCAAACTTAATGAAGAGGTTGGAGTTATGTGACGGTGTGCAGTCGTGGGTCAGCAGAGTGAAGAGGAGGGGGCTCAGCACACATCCTTGGGGGGCCCCAGTGTTCAGTGTGATGGTGCTGGATGTGTTGCTGCCGACCCGTACTGCCTGAGGTCTTCCAGTCAGAAAGTCCAACAGCCAGTTGCACAGCGAAGTGTTGAGCCCCCAAAATACAGCAGTTTTTTAAAGATTAAAATAGCTTAAAGTAAGAAATCTCGGTTGCACTTTATTTTAAGGTGTTACAGTATAATTATACATTTAAGTACTGAGTAATATCAATTAACTACATGTACTTACTATATGGTTAGGGTTAGGATAAGGGTTTGTCTTAGGGTTACTTGCATGTAATTGTGCATAATTAATTTTTATTATAATAGTAAGTACATGTAACGTGTAACAAGGACACCTTAAAATAAAGTGTTACCGAAAACTCTACCTTAATTCAACTCCTGCAGTATACTTGTTGCTGTCAATTTTATCCGAAAGTTAAGTTTCCATTTCTCTAACAGAGACTGATCTTATCAAAAATTGGATGTCTAGTGCCACAACGTGCAAATTGGGCTCAACAAGATGTGTCATCAAAAATTTTCCCCCAGCTGAGCAAATCTACTGTTCATTTGATTTTTGTTGCGATATGTCTAATTACTTTTGGGAGGATAATTCTTGCAGATTCTATTATTCCTGATATGCACCTTGTGTCTAAATGAAACCAGATTATTCTGTCAGCAGTGATTATGGCTTCTGTGTAGACAGATGTGGCCTCCTGATCTGTTTTCCTGTGAAAGCTGAACTTCTACAAAAATCTTGCTAAAGGGATTACATTTGCTTCATAAATACTGTGGTCATCTGCCCCATGTTTATTAATGATTTACTGTGATTGTAAAATGTCTTTGGAAGCTCCACAGTCAAAATAAATAATCTTAACCAGAGTCTTTCTGTGTGGAAACAATTATTATTGTGCAAATATTATTGTTTCCACATAGAAGTGCCCTTTGAATGGCAGTCACATTTCCATGTACATAAAAGGTCTTTAAATGCTAATCGCATTGCATGCAAAAGTGCCCTGGCAATTACAGCAAGCATTAATATAAGAGCTGCAAATTGGCTTTATACCTCTGAGCAATCAAGAATTGCTGATGACCTTTCAAGTGACACATTCAATAAATATGACAAACTCTCCAGCCTGTGCCCGCTGGTCCTGGTGGACATTGATTAATTTTCTTTACACCGGACCTTTCTACATGATAAACAGAGCTTGAGTTAGCAGATGCTATTCAAATAAACCAAAGGTCATTTTTGTACCTTTTGGTGTTGATTGCAAAGAAAATCATATTTGATCAAGTATTCTGTATCAAAGGCTTTTTTTAATGAGCGTTACACTTTTTTGATGTTGCACTTTTTGACAGTACTTGTACTTACAGTGTACTTACCTAAGAATGTACTTGTAACATAAGGTAGCTACATGGATTAATGTTGTTTTCAGTGGCAGGTTCAGGATTAGTACCTACTTAATATTACCCAGTTATTGTAAGTGCTATGGCCTTACTATGTACTTACTTATAAATTAATAATTTGTTACAATGCACTTATTCTGTATGTACATCTTTTTACATTGTACATGTATTAAAAAATATATACCTGCATGTAATTACATCTGTAATTAATTTCTGCAATTGCATTTAAAATTAACCAACCCTTAAATCTACCCATACCACCAAACCTGTCCCTAACCTTACCAGTATCCCACCTCAATAGCAGCAAAAGTGTTTTGATGATACTTTATTTTACGGTGTCCTTGTTACACGTTACATGTACTTACTATTATAATAACAACAAATTATGCATAATTACATGAAAGTAACCCTAAGACAAACCCTAATCCTTAACCTACCCATATAGTAAGTATATATAGTTAATTAATATTACTCAGTACTGAAATATATAATTACACTGTAACAAGGACACTTTAAAATAAAGTATAACCGTGTTTTGCAATAGAATATGAACACAATGAGTACAATTTGATTTAAGTACACAGTAGTTAAGGCCACTTAATACTGTACGTATAAAGTGGAACCAAATTTAATATTTTAGTATTTTATGAATTAGCTTATCCATAGTTTAAACTCATCATACTTATTAACTGAATAAATGTAATTGAAAGTTTGTGTGCTGATTCGAAGTAATTTGAAGAAATGCATTCTGAAAATATTATTTGTATTTTAAATAACATCAAATAGATGCAAATAGTTAATAAACTATGCCATTTTTTTTTTTATGTATAGAAATTTTACCCATTTCATTGACATTTTATGTTAAAAACTGTAATCAAGTGAATGGGATTTTTATATGCAATTCAAATACATAAATCTTAAATTTAGGCTTAAATATTTTTGAGTGGATGATGGACGAAGAAAGACAAATGAGAGAAATTATAAATGTGTTTCCTTCAATAATAAAAGCTAATAATAATAATAATCATTGTAACTATTTTACCCAGTTTGTGCAATATGTATTTTTTATGCTCAGTACACGTTGCATTGTTAGCTTAGCAACTTGCTAACATCAAACTCTGTTGGAGTCAATTTAAGCCTCCTGCACAGTTCAAGTGAGGCCCATGTTGAGCATTTCAAATCAGGAATTTATGAGGTTCAGTATCAGCTAGGATTCTTCTGCCTGCCTTAGAAGGGAGCTGCCTATGTAGACAGCAAGAAAGCTGACTAGGGTTTAGAACAAAGCAGCATTCTCATTCTTACTTTTACTTGTCTGTGTCAGTGTTGGAACATGTTGTGACTGGAAGGCATTTCTGATTGATTGTTAGTGGATAATTACAAATAGCAAGGCTCAAGGGTTAAACCATGCCGTACGGTTTGTTCGATGAGAACAAAGGGGTCAAAGGTCAGCTGGATGTTGTGTGCTGATCCTGTTCTTCTGTGTAGCAATGGGGCTCGCTACCAGGGAATTAGTTGTTCTCTTTGCTCCTTATTCACACAGGAGACCTATAACACTAGACATAAGATCACATCTTGAACGGCTTTAAAATATTGACTTCAAGGTCAAATATTACATTTTCTGTTGGTTTTCAGCCTTTATTTTTCTGATCCACAGCCGACACAATGCAGTCACGAACGTCTCGCCGCACACAGCAACCAAAGACCCTGAACACACCAGAGGACTCCACATACTACACACTCATTCATGTGAGTCAGCATCACACAATGACTCCGTTTATCTAAGGATTATCTGGGCTTCAGCTTTAATGATCTTTCTCACACTTTTCCAGAGGTCTGTCCAGGACGATAAAAGGAGGCCAAGGAAACAAAGGTAAATCAATTAGCAGAAGTGTTATACTAAACAACAATGTGCCCTCTCCTTAGAAGCTGCTGCTTTGCAGACAGTGACAAAAGCTATGTTTGGAATGGAATACTAGTGTACCGCATACTGCATACTATACACTGTATACTGCCATTTTTTTTTTTTTTTTTTTTAAATAGTATATGAAATAGTGCAGTGAAATAGTTCAACCTTACAACTGAAGTCTCATATGTTCACCAAAGCTGCATGTATTTGTTCAAAACAGTAATATTGTGAAATATTATTACAAATAAAAAAAAAAAAAATACTATTTCTATTGTAATATATTTTAAAATGTAAATTGTTCTTGTGATGTAAACCTTAATTTCAGCATCATTACTCCAGTCTTCAGTGTCACATGATCCTTCAGAAATTATTCTGATATGCTGCTCAAGAAACATTTCTTATTATAACTGCTTAATATTTTTATAAAGCTGTTATGCATTATTTCAGGACTTCTTGATGATTAGACGTTTCAAAAGGACAGTATTAATTTGAAATATTGTTGTAACAATGTAAAAGTCTTCACTATCATTTTTGATCAGTTTAATGCATCCTTGCTAAATAAGTTCTAATTTCTAAAGAAAACAAAATCTGACTCCAAAATATTGAACAATTTGCATTTTATTTTTGTATTTTTAAATGTAATTTTGTTCAATCCAGTAATCCTTTATTTTGGGGGGGGTCTGATCTAATAAAAAGGCAAAAGAGAGATTTAAAAAAAGGATCAAATCAAACACGGGTCTTATCAAACTATGGATTTTGGGATAAGATATTCTGTGTTGGTAATAGATAAATAATAGATGCTGTCCCTAACATAGCTCATAAAAAATTTAACAACATTGGATATAAAGCTAAATCTTAACTCACATGAATTAAAAACAAATTGTATCAGTGTTGCCTCCAGTTCATCTTTTAATCTTATTTGCTGTTAAAATATGCTGTATAACTATCAAGTCTGTCTAACTAATACATAATGCAGTTACATTTTTCTCAAGTCAGACCAAATGTAGGTAAAGCATAAAGAATCTGATATAAAATCAATAAAAACTGAATTGTAAACCATATAGTCATTTGTAACGCTGATGCTAATAGCTTGCATATTACGGCTAGTTCCTGTATTTGGCTGTCAGCGGTTAGGCCAGCGTGACATATCCACAGTGTCACAGCATGTGTGAAATATTGTGTGTGAACATGAATCCAGCCGCTGTGACAAACAGCTCTGACAGACAGACAGGGTGCCGGACACTTTAGAGCATCACTCACAGACTCACAGTTTTTGCAAGTCAGAGATGGGCAGCAGCATGCATCATTTCAGTATTCATGAAATCAACTTTCATAGTTTATATGTTTCTGGTCTTGTTGCGAATGATTGATCAGAACATGCATATTTTTTTCTCATTGAATATCCTGTTTTACTTGTAAATGCTATATGTCAATTGAGGCTTGAGCATTTCATGTTGACTTTAAGAGTGAGAAGGTCAGTAGGACAGACAAATCCCTGGCTCTCTGATAACCGGCTCACGTTCTGTCAGAGAGAAATAGAGGAAGAGATTGGCAGTGGAAAGAGAGAAAGCAGAGTGAGACAGGGGACCAATGAGGTATCTGGGGAGAAAAAGGGCAAGCTGAGGACATGCAGGTAATGAAGGTGTACTGCAGTACAAATGTGCAGAACTAGAGAGACGGAGCAAACAGATGTAACAGAACACTCTGTTTTCCTGAACTGTGTAGTTGCCACTTGAATGAATCCCTCAAAACCATGTCCAAGTCCCATTTTACCTCAACATCTAAAGAAAGCAAAAAGAAATTGTATTCTGCTTGAAGAAAATAAGCATATTTTTGACCGTTAGGATTTTTGCATTTTTGGCATTCATTTCATGATGTTCATGATGCATGATCTTTAAGACTGTTTTATGGTAATACAAAAATAAGTATTACATTTTTGTCATTTTTATTTTAATATGTTTTGTATTCATGTTTTGTTTTTAGCATTTTGATCAATTTGATGAGGTTTTCCACACAAATTCTCCATATAATTAATATATTAATTATATAATAAATATAATTAATTCAGGATAAAGTCAGAACACCAAATATTACTACAATTTAAAAAAAAAAACTAAATACTTTATTTTAATGATGATGATGATGGTGATGCTGATTATTTTCTTTTTATGGTCATAAATCATCTTTGCTGGGGGGGAAGTCGTGGCCTAATGATTAGAGATTCGGACTCGTAACCCAAAGTTTGTGGGTTCGAGTCTCGTACCGGCAGGGATTGTAGGTGGGGGGAGTGAATGTACAGCGCTCTCTCCCACCTTCAATACCACGACTGAGGTGCCCTTGGGCAAGACTCCGAAGCCCCAACTGCTCCCCGGGCGCAACAGCAAAAAATGGCTGCCCACTGCTCCGGGTGTGTGTTCACGGTGTGTGTGTGTGTTCACT
>NW_015540842.1:2719542-2736380 GCF_001515605.1 Sinocyclocheilus anshuiensis | reverse complement strand
AGTATATATATTAAAAAACTTTATTATTTTAAGTATCTTCATAAAGTATTGCATATTTGTTATTATTATTATTATCATAATTATTATTACTATTATTATCTTTAAGACCCTTTCATGGTAATACAAAAAATTAAGTATTACATTTTTCTATTAATGTGTTTTCTATTAATGTTTTATTTTTGGCATTTTCACATTCATTACTCTGTATTATTACTATTATTATTATTAATAATATGTTTTCTTTATAACAATAAACATTCTATAACTATACAATATAGTCATTTTCATATTAATATGTTTTATATTAATATTTTACTATTTCAAGTATAATATTATATTAAAAAAATGATATTAAAACAATAATTGTTTTTTGTTTGTTTGTTGTTGGTTTGTTTGACAGACAGGAAGTGCATCAGTAGGCCAGTGGGGCTGACTGATATAATTGCATCAGCGGTCTGGCTGGCAGGCCGTAGGCTCTTGGCTTCAATGGTTTCATAGATCTCTGTTTTCATTACATAACGCTGCTGATAAGCCCTGAGACAATGAGTAAAGTCCACTGAAAGAACATTTCCATTTGAGTCCATCACTGCCGAAAAGTCAGTCATGAATCAGAGCCTGTCCTGAAGGCCGTCGCTTACATACTGCAGAGCAGCCATGAAATACATTCACTACGGCATAATGGCCACCCATTAATAGCAGCTTGCTATGACAAAACAGATGTTATTTATGATCGGGAGCAATAAACTTTAGCTGAAGGCAAGGAGGGGGGTTTTGGTAACAAAGAATTCACTCAAATTTATGTCATTCCAAAGTAGATGGAAATAAGTTCGGCCGAATTCCAAAAATAGTCTTCTGAAGGAACAATCAATGACTTTGGTCTGTTCCTCACATGAAGCTAATAGTTCCAAATTCATCTGTTTTCTCTGCACCCACCAGCCCCAAAAGGCTGGACAATGATGACCAGTACTACCAGGGTTTGTCCAGCACAAAGTCCACAAGCCTGCCCAGTGACAGACGCCGCTCCAGCAAACGGAGGTCTTCCACTGAAAGAAGAAGCTCTTCTGAGAGACCACGGTCTGATGTCCCCAAATCTGACCTCCCTAAGGACCCAACGGAGAAAAGGTGAAAGAACATTAAACATTTGCATGATTCTGTCTGTTTAACAAATACCATCCTCGAAGCGTTGACCTCAGTGCAGCACACAGCACTGCACATGATAAATGTGTTTGAGCAGAAGATGCAGATATCAAAATGTGAAAACCTCCCCGCTTTCTTTCCCTTTCTTACTTGCGTCTTCATTTCCGTGTGAAGTCACGCTTTATCTGCCCCTCTCTGTCCACAGGCACTCGTTCTCTAGAATGCCCTCTACAGAGAGTCAAAGTGAGGACAACCCTTATGACTACAGAAAGATACTGAGGAAGACCTCCCAGAGACGAAAGTTAATAACACAGCCCTAACCATCAAGCTTCAGAACTTCTGTAAATACTGTCAGTGACTGATGAAGTCAGCAGAAAATAAAGGAATTCGGGTTCAGCTAAAAATGACATTTCTGGCATCATTTACTCACCTTTATGTCATTCCAAACCCATATGGTTTTCTTTCTTGTGTGAAACACAAAAGGAGAATTTTTGAATAATGTACCACCTGCTCTTTTCCATGCAGTTTCCATGAGTCAGGTCTGAATCAATTGAGAGGATTCATTCACAAATCGGACTGATCCGGTTCAACTCACTGCTCACTGGAGGGGAAGATTGTCTTTTTTTGGGTGACCTGTTTCTTTAAGTAATACGCCATATTTTCAGTCCATTTATTGTTACTTGGTTTGGTTTTCCATGAAAGCACTGGCTTTAGTTTAAGTAGTTACGTAAATAATGACTACTTAATGCTTTTTGCTGTACAGAATCTAATGCTCCTTGACTAATCAGAAACTTAAATGAATAGAAATGATGTTTTTTTTATGGATGGAGCCAAGGAGCTGATGTTTTGACAAGACATTTGTGCTGCTCTTGCTTGATTTTGAACTCAGGTTTAGCAATCGTTGTTTTCTGTACGTTGATGCATGTGTAAGCCTCTCTGGGAATAAAGATGTGTTCTCTTAAAATTGACCTTTATATTTGCACGAGTTAGGTTATATTTGAATTACTGTCTGTGCTGGATTCTTTGATTTAGTGAGTCAGACTTGCTGCCTCATTTATTCATAAACATTAAAATATGCATTATAACAATTCCCCAGATGCACTGGTATCCAAATACATACTTGTTTGAATATATGGATCTGTGTATTCCTGGAATGTCACATATGGTTTTCTAAATATTTAATTAAATCTGTAATTAGCCTAATTAAATTATAAATAATGTACATAGTGGCTGATGTTAAACCCTGAGCAGACTAAAGTTGCTATAAATATAATTAATACTAAATCAGCTCATTCAGTCTATCCGTCCTTTTTATGTAAAATACATTATATGGTATTATAACATTCTGGATTTCATGTTTCGATTACAGTGACGAAATAAAAATATAGTTTAGGGATATAGATTATATTAGAATATTAAACACAGGTTACTACCATTCTTCTAACACAAACTCCAAATTAAATTTCATAACTGATCAAATAAATCAATCTATTTGTGTTTGTATTTTAGTGTGATGCTAATTTTTTAGAGTATCTACATGGATTGCAGTTGAACAATATGTTTTCCCCCCCGATGTAACTCTCTTGACCTGCTTTTCTGTGATTTTTTCTCGTTTTCTCCACACCAACCTCGTGCAAGTGGGCAAAAACGTTTTTGTCTGCTTTATTGTTATTTTTGCTTAACCTGTTATTTTCTACATCCTATAGTATAATTATAATTTATTTCTGCTTTATTTAGGGTTTCATGTTATTATATGCATGCGGAATAAATGGCCTGTGTGCCATTGCGCACGACCGCCGCACAGAATTGAGAATGGTACTGAAAATAAATAAATTCACAGTAATTTTTTTTATTACTTCTAGGTTTTCCTGCTCATGTTTGAAACTGGGTCTCCAATGTCCTTATTAATAAGAAATGGTTTGATGATAAAAAAGGGGGCATAGATATAGACCGCAGATCTGAATGTCGTGGTCTGTGGAGCAGCCGGGCTGCTCCTCCTGCTTCTGATGAAGTCTGCTCACTGCTGGAGTAAAGCAATTACAGAACCTACAAAAAAACTGTTGTGCCTTCAGCACAGATGCGGGTGGTGCGCCAGGAGGGGCATAAACTAGTGTGTGTGGTCACGATTAACGACGCACAATAGTTCGTCATGACCCGAATCGCGTCGGAATTTCTCTGGTGACGTGAAGCGGATTATCTTTACGCCACAATAAGCTTTTATTACCACTAAAGTTGCAAGTTTGAGCCGGCGCAACGGATTTGCAATAAGTGCTTTTTAAAAATTTACTATGCACCCTTAACTTGCATTTGCAGCTGAGGCATGTGAAAGAGAATGCGAGCTATTGGATGCCTGCGTCTCCATCAGTGCCAGCGTTTCTCCACGAGTTCAGTGACGGTCTCCGGCTGCTCCAAATCATTGCGCACGGCGCACCAACTGAATCTAGACGCTCAGTCTCGGCTGTTCTCCGTCTGAGGGCTTTGAACATCTTTTATGAGCACCTTAGCAATTAAAGCACTTGATTTGACTCGTTTGGACAGGTGTGATTGTAAATACATCGCGCACGCAGCTGGATTTTCAATTCAGCACCACGGCCGCGGACAGCTCCCGTTCCCCCGTGAAGCACGTCTGGATGGCTCCTGCTCGCGTTTCTCTGTGGCTGCTCTGATCCGCTCTGTTCGCGATGGCATCACACGGGTTTTGGTTTCTGGGTGCTGAAAACGCGTCTGGAAACGGCAGTCAAAGCCCGAACACTCGTAAGTGACATGGCGTTCAAAAAGAAGCTTGAAAATATGCTGCATGATTGTGTTTATGTATATTAGTGGGGCTGTGAGACAAAGAAATGCGACATTTGTTGTGTCAAGGTTAATTTAAAACCTTGAAATGTCATGTCAGCTGTGTCCTATGATAATAAACAACAGATTTTAGTTCGGTATTTTAAGGGCAGTTCCACGCCATGGATTATTGATGCTGTTAATGGAAGTTTTATGACGGATATGGTGTTCAAATCCCACGCATGTCATCGTTTCAGCCAGAGCATGGTGCCAGGCGGCGGCCCAGAAATTCACCGGAGGCATCGGCTCCAAATTATGTGGTACGTTTATTTTTAACATGAGGTTTACATTTGTATCGCATCTACCTTCGTAAAATGTGATATGGTTACGAACAGCGCGAGATTAGAATATCTATTTCATGTTTTCATACTGAACTGTTCAATGTTATAAAGAACATTTTATTTTCTTCTTTAGAGTCTAGACACTGAAACGAATTGGGTGCAGGTTAAAAAAAAGTATCTCTTTCCTACAGTATGAGATGCTGTTGTTTTATTCAATTAATAGAGTATAATCGTTTCTTCTGTAGCTCTGTTAAATGTCGGGGAGGCTGAGAAAGCAGCTCAAGCCCCAGATAAAGCAGAAGATGGGTCTACAGCCGAGAGCTGCGGCTGTAATAAACCCTGTAACTGCCCCAAAGCCGCCGTGTGCTTCTCTGATCTCTATTCAACAGGTAAACCACAATCACATCGCTAGCACAACTGAAAAAAGGTCAAATTACTTTGATAAGCTGGTGGGTTATTTTGATTACATGACGTGGTCTTATTCGATTTAAATATATTTCCATTTATTTTTGTGTTGTATGTTCACCCAGACTGCGGTTTTCGTTAAAACCCGTTTGTTTGTTTTTTTAATAAAAAAAATATTTTGTTATAAATAAACAAACTAAATATTTTGGCCTATATTTTGTTATCTATTACTTGATTTTTTCACGTCGTCTGTATAATACTCGTTTGTAAATGTCATTTCCGAGTGAGTAAAAATAACTACAAAATAAATTAAAATAAAATGAATCCCTGTCTCTGCATTGTTGGGTAAATTAATGGATTAAAATAAAAAGTTATTGTACATAAAAATGTAAAAATGCATTTCGGAGATCTTGTCCTTTGTTTCTTTCTCAAGGTTAAATGAAGCTATTTTACCACATGCAATCATCTGTTATTTTAATGCAATCATGTTGTTATTATTATTTTTTACAGATCTTTTACCTGCACTGAATGGGGACGCGAAGACTATGAATTTCCTGCAGGAGGTTGTGGATATATTGCTGGCTTATATAGTGGAATCTTTTGACAGGTCAACGAAAGTGATTGATTTTCACTATCCAAATGAATTGCTCCAAAGGAATAATTGGGAGCTTTCGGACGAACCCGAGACTCTAGATGATATTCTGATCAGCTGTCGCGCCACGCTCAAATACGCCATAAAAACGGGTAAGCGTTTTCAGTTGTCATTTGTAAAGGATAGCCTATACTCTGTAAAACGTAGTAACCTGCAATTGTTGCCTTAAAAGGGTTATTTCTATTGGATCTAACCCAATAAAATTCGTTTTGTTGGTATAAATAGCTAAAATTATTTTTCAGTGTATAACAGTTTTCATACTAGTATATATTTTATTGTGTATTCTAATATTCATATTCATTATATCTATCTATCTATATATATATATATATATATATATATAATCTAACATGCATTCCGCTATTGATTGTCTCGCTTGTAAAACATGTTTTTTAGCTGACAGAACCGCAAGCATCAGAGTGTGTTTGTGCCTGAAGGCGAATCGAATCAGATCAGAACATGACGTGATATTAAATGAATGCGTCTAGGGACGATTTTATTTTCTCTGGTGGCATTTTAACTGACAGGCATTATTTCGAAAAGTGATTGTCGTTTTGGGAATAATTATGAATGATCATAAAGATTGATTGATTTCCTTGTTGTCTGCGCCGGTCAGAGATTCGTTTGAGCTCCATCTGAAGTAAGCGACTATTAATAGAGGGCCATAAATAGATTATAGATTTAGTGGGACATGAATATTTTTGTACATTAAATGATTCATTTTGTATTTCCCCTCTATGTTATCTCTATCTTCAGCACACCCCAGGTATTTCAATCAGCTCTCCACTGGGTTAGACATGGTTGGCTTGGCTGCCGATTGGCTAACGTCCACTGCCAACACCAATATGTGAGTGTGGGTCTCCTTCCATTAAAATACAAATCATTTCCGTTTTCTCTGCTTTCATAAGCAGTATTCTGGACTGGTGTTTGTGGTGGCTGGCTTAACCTCACAGATATCCGTTGAAAGGAATAAAGTGAAAAGCTGATGAATTCAGACAAGCAAATATAACCTCCACTCTCTCATCTTGTGCCTTTCACAGAGAGAAAATGAGGTGGAAATTAAAATTACATTCAGGCTAATAAGAACAATAATTTTATGTTGGCAATTAACGTTTTAATTTAGTACAATGTAGTAACAATGTAATAACGATGTAATAATAATGTAATAACAATGTAATAACAATGTAATGATTTGTGTGGGGGGAACAAAATTCCGTTTTGTTCAATTGGTTGTATTAGAAATCAAATGTTAAACATTTTAGAATGTATTCTTTAAAAAAAAATCACATTTTGCCAGAAAATGTAAATTTCCATCATTGTCTTAAGCTTATTGCAGTGACACACTGCTGGAGAACCTGCAGACTGTTGCAAAATCCTCTCAAGCATCAGTTGCGAAACAGGTTGTAGTGATGTTTGCTTGTCGTGTCATTTTTTTCTGGCTTGTGTAACTGGGTCATGTGATATCTGTGCAAACAGGTTCACCTATGAGGTGGCTCCAGTCTTCGTGCTGTTGGAATACGTCACACTGAAGAAGATGAGGGAGATCATTGGCTGGCAGGATGGCCGCGGTGATGGAATATTCTCCCCGGGTAAGCAGCTGTCAGTCTGCGTGACCTGCCTTAATATGCGCTATGTTGCGACATGAGTGCAAGTACAGGAATTGGCTAAAAGTGCGAAGTTGTTAGGAGAGGATGTCTCCATTAGTCTTTGAGGTTTTTTTAAAAAAAGACAAAAGTTATTTGCGCTCGTGGGTTGTAAAATTATTATCCAACAGTGAATGTATGATTGCAATTAAGAAAAAAAAAAAATAAAAAATAAAAATATATATATATATATATGAGGTGAATGATGCAAATGATTGCAATTTCTGCACTGTCACTCAAAAAAAAAAAAAACTCAGAATGGATCAGCAAAAATGTATTTTAGGGACAAATCACAACTGGGATATGATGTGGACAGTTACATCAGAGTAAATGACATTCAGAGCCTGAGTAAAAGCTGACAGAGGTCAAGCTTTACCCGAGTTATGGAATAAAAGGATTGCTTTATTGTCCTCTAGGTGGCGCCATTTCCAACATGTATGCCATGCTGCTGGCTCGCTATAAAATGTTCCCTGAGGTGAAGGAGAAAGGAATGTCATCCGTACCGAGACTGGTGGCCTTCACATCTGAACATGTATGTCTGTTCATTTATTTTCAGTATCAAAAGAGAGAAATAATAATATACTGTAAATAATAGTCAAAATAGTCATTTTATTTTAAGTCAGAATGTAAATTGTGAACGTCATTTGTTGAAAACACTCCCCACTTACATAATGCAAATATATTACATTACACTAAACTGTATGTATGTCCACATTTTGAGAATTTTGTATTTCAGTTATTAAAAGAGCGAGAGAGAGAGAGAGAGAGAGAGAGAAAGAGAGAGAAAGAGAGAGAGAGAGCAGTCAAAGGATAATTCCCACATTTTACTTTAAAATGTGTTTTCTGTATTGCCCAGTGAAATTCATTTCTAAGAGTAAAAAAAGGAATGCAAATAAAGAAAGACAAGAAGGAATGCTTTTCTTTCAAGACAGCAAAATTGCATGTCATATCAACTTATATATGATTTCACAAAATGGCTTGATTACAGAACATTTTCATATATGCTTGGTTATTGTTATTAAATAATAACTTATTATTATTATTATAGCAAATAAAGACCCTAATCACTATTATATTTTTTCTAAGGACATTTCAAATATTTATAGATTTATGTTTATATGCAATTTAGTGCGTTAATGACTGATTATGCTTTTCAGAGCCATTTTTCAATCAAGAAAGGAGCAGCCGCACTTGGAATCGGTACAGAAAGTGTCATTTGTATTAAAGCTGATGAAAGGTTAGTCTGGATTATCACTACTGATGCATTACTTCATGACTGCACACTTGAGAAATGCACGTCTTATAATCACTAAACCATATGACTTCTTTACTGCTCTCATTTCTTCCAGGGGTAAGATGATTCCTTCCGACCTTGAGAGGAGGATTATTGAAGCCAAGCAGAAGGTAATTTCAATGACCATGTCTCCATGACCATCTCGTGTGTCTCTTTTGGGTCTGCTTAAATAATCTGTGTGGTTCTTTGGCAAAATGGGCCCTTGAATAACGCATTGATTTCTTTCTCACAGGGATACGTGCCGTTCTTTGTCAGCGCCACGGCTGGCACCACAGTTTATGGTGCCTTTGATCCTCTCATGGCTATAGCGGACATCTGTAAGAAGCATGATATCTGGATGCATGTGGATGTGAGTAGATCTGCTTTCCTGAACTTGCACGAACTTATGTTAACTTCCTGAACATTTCACCTGTGAAATACCGACAGTGGACTGGGATCCAAGAGTGATCTCAATGTTGGCTCATCCGAAGTATTGTTCTCTGGATGCAGAACTGAGGACTTTTTCAATTGTACTGCATTACAGATCTTAAAGTGATAGTTCACCCAAAGGTGAAAATACTGTCACCCTCACCCTCAAGTTATTCCAAACCTGTATGAGTTTCTTTTTTTCTGTTGAACTCAAAATACGATATTTTGAAGAATATGGGTAACCAAACAGTTGATGGTCCCCAATAACTTACATAGCATGGAAAAAAAATACTATGGAAGTCAGTGGGGGCCATCAACTTTTTTTTCATTTTTTTTTTTCAAAATATCTTCTTTTGTGTTCAGTGGAAGAAATAAACTTATACAAGGTTGAAACAACTTGAGGGTGAGTACATGATGACAGGATTTTCATTTTTAACTTACATAGCATGGAAAAAAAATACTATGGAAGTCAGTGGGGGCCATCAACTTTTTTTTCTTTTTTTTTTTTCCAAAATATCTTCTTTTGTGTTCAGTGGAAGAAATAAACTTATACAAGGTTGAAACAACTTGAGGATGAGTACATGATGACAGGATTTTCATTTCTGGGTGAACTATCGCTTTAAAGGGGTGCTATTATGCCCTTTAACAAAGTCTTGATTAGTTTTTTGGGGTGTACTAGAATAGGTTTTCATGTTTGATTGTTCAAAAAACACAATTTTTTTCACAGAATTTACATTATTGCAGCACCTCTCTTCCCAGTCTGTCTGAAAAGTTCTGTTTAGCTCCTGTTTCGATGAAACCCCTCCTTCTGAAATATAAAATGTGCTGTGATTGGTTAGCTGGCCCAGTGTGTCGTGATTAGCGAACCACATAAAGTGGCCCCTTAGACACGCCCCTTATCATAATCACAAGTTTCATCTGCTCAGCTATACATATTAACAATGGCATCAATTTTGCTATACCAGTTTGAGTCCGATTCAGACCCTGACAATGTTTATGAACAAGAGAATCATACAGACAGAACCAATGCAAGCATGGATTTAACAGGCCATTTCAGAGTGGTATGGTTTTTTTTTTTGCATTCTATGTTCTCTAGCGCAGCTCAACCAGGCCTCGCCCACCCTTTTTGTGTTATCCATGGGTGGGAATTATTTAAATGTGTGAAGTGAAAAAGTACAAAAAACTACTAGAACATCTTAAAACCTGCATCGCAATTCCCTATCAAGAAATCTAAACACCCTAACAACCACCAGCCACCAAGAACACCCTAGCAACTGCATAGCCATGCCATAGTAACCACCCAGAACAACTGCACCATAGCACACCATAGCACTGCACAGCAATGCCCTAGTAACCACCCAGAATTGATTGCACACTAGCAAATGCATAGAAATGTACTTAAAAAAACAATCCAAACACCTTAGCAGCTGCATTGCAATACCCTTGCAACCAATAGAAACGCTCCAAACGACCACCTAGCAATTCATTAAAAACCACTCAGAACACCTCACCTAGCAAGGAAGCACCTAGCAACAACCTGCCACCAACAAGAATTTTTGGTTGCAGCATATTTTGCACAAATGTAATCTCCAGAACATGTACAAATGATCTGTTGCTGTTGAACCAGCTGCGTTTGAAGTGTGGGATATAGGGATAATTTAGCAAGCATGTAATAAATGTCATCTTTTAGAAGCGTAGACTGTTTCCTATTAGAGGAATTACCTTCAATCAGTCTGTGTGAGTGTGTACATGTGTGTATTCCCTCTCACGGGGCCGATAAGATTAATAGCGGTATCTTATTTTCATTACTATTCATTTTTCTCTGGTGATTCTGTCACCTCTGGCATTTTAACAGCCACAATATTGTGGCGGCATGTTGAAGCTCAAACACATGCACTGCATTTGAATCCTCTCAACCTCATTCATCGGACCTAAAGGCAGCAGCTCTATAGTCTCAAATGGGCAGTGAATGTAATGTACATATGTTTTGATGAATGTTCTGCAGAAGAAATAAAATATCTGCTTACACATTTTAGATAAATGAAAATCAGTATTAAGTTTTTTGTCAGAGCTCAAACATCTGTATATGCCAAGATTAAACATCCTTTTTAAAATGTGAAAGACAAGCATGTTTCTGTTAACACACAGAGCATTTTAGTTTGCTTTTAAAACGACTTCTGTTTCTGTATTCATATAGGGAGCATGGGGCGGAAGTTTGCTAATGTCCCGGAAACACCGGTGGAAGCTGAATGGAGTCGAGAGGTCAGTATAATGTGCGGGTTCTTTGGATTAAATGTCTTGTTCAGTCAAGGAAATCTACCCATGTGCCGACTGGTTCTCTCGATGTTAGTACAGCAGCCTATCAGCTGCGCTTCTTCATCTATGTAACTCTTTTATATCCTGACTAAGCTAGCCAGTGCACGGTCTCTGCATAAACTATGAGAATTCTCATTTTTAGCCCTCCTCCTCCCCAGCACCACCTGTCTAGATCTGCTATGAGGGGTTCTTCTTTACCTTTTGCAGCAGCATGTTTCCTAATATCTTTATGTCTGAGCAGGTGTATCAAGTCTTCATACTCGCTCAGCAGTGTAGCGTATCTAGTCAGCCAAGATCAAACTTACCATACACCTTATTCGTATCAATAAATGCTTGTTAAATTCATTTAGAGAGTTGGCACGACTGAAATATGATTGAGAAGTCGACAAACTTCAGTGTGAAAATATTACCCTTGTGAAATTAAATGGATTTGATCATTTTTCTTTTGACTTGATGTTTCACTGCACAGCACAGTGCCTCAGGGAGAAATCGTGTCTGAATTAAAATAAATGATTATATAGCTATTCATTCGTTTCAAGGACAATGACTTGGTATTTCAATTATTTTCTGTATACATTTAAAATTTTAGGGCTAATTCTATGACCTGGAACCCTCATAAAATGATGGCTGTGCCCTTGCAGTGCTCGGCTCTGCTGGTTCGAGAGGAGGTGAGGCTGTCTGCTGTCTTCATCAAAACCAAAACATATTATCACATCATATTATTACAGAGGCCAGTATTAAACCACTAAGTCATGCTTAAAAAATTGTGATCACGTGACATCTGCCAGTGAATGCTACGAAAAGTAATTGTTTATTTTATTTTTATTTTTTTGCCCTTCTCTTCATGTTATCTGTTCCAGGGTCTGATGCAGAGCTGCAATCAGATGCAGGCCTGTTATCTGTTCCAGCAGGACAAGCAGTATGATCTGTCCTATGACACAGGGGACAAGGCCCTGCAGTGCGGCCGCCATGTGGACATCTTCAAACTATGGCTAATGTGGAGAGCTAAGGTATTAAGAGCTTTATGTTTTGCATTCTTATAACTTCAAAGCATAACATTTCAAAATGTTAAGTTCTTTTGCAATTCCAAGTGTGTGCAATATGATATTTTACTGCTTTATTTAGTAGTATGCTATTATGAACATTATTTTTATTATTACGAAAGTATGTGCACTGTGCACAGTATATGATTTTTTGTATGAATGGAATTTCCAGATGTGTAGTATACAACACTATGCTCCCAACTTGACTGTTTCTTGTGTAATGAATGAGGTGAAAGTAATTACAGCCGACTGTCAAATCGAGTGTCGACATTTACACAAAAGTGGATTAAAAATGCAAAATAACCAAGATAACTGGATGCCATTTACTGAATTAATCTAGTAAACTAGTATTCCATTCCCGTGAAAAGTGAACACTTACTATCAGCACATTTACTGGGCAGTTGGCCTGCCTTCAACGACCACTGTAAAGACAGTTTGGGACAGTCGTTCATCCAAATTGGTTGGTTGTGTAGTGAGGTTTATTGTGTTATTACAATGTTTGTCCTCTTTTTTCTCCTCTGAAGGGCACTATTGGTTTTGAGGCTCAGATTGACAAATGTCTGGAGCTTTCAGAGTATCTCTACAACAAGATCAAGGACAGGGAAGGATATGAGATGGTGTTTGATGGAAAGGTAAGTCTGATTAGATGTATTTCTGTAACTCTCGGCGGGATTGGCATGGTAATGTACATGACAATGGTAATGTATTTGGTCTTGGCGGAATAGATCTGCTACGCTGCTGCTGCTGCGGCAGAGCAAGTACCAAGACTTGCTACTGCCAATAAATCCACAACATTCTGCTGTAAGCATGTAAGAAATACTGCTGCTGCACATATAACACATATGAATGACCCCCATATAGTGTACATGAATCACCTCGTAGCAGATCTATACAGGTGGAGCTGGGGAAGGTGGAGGGTTTCTGAAGTGCGCTGCAAACTGCTACAGCAAACAAAAGCCAGGTATCTGAATACTGAGCAGTAAGCTCATCGGCTACTGATACAAGAGAGAACCAATCAGCTGCCATGTGACAATGATGTCACCAGGTCAGATTGAGCTAGACCTATCGGACTGCGCCATCTAGAGTTTCATAGAGTCTTTTCTACTGATAGAAATTCTCTGCTCTTGTTTAGTCTGAGCAAACAGAACTTGTTATCTCAGACGACACGTAAACGGACCACAGATAGTCTGTGCATTGACCGCCCTCAGCATATTATCCACAATAATGCCAATAATAATGTCACAATATAGCCACAATAATCGACAGACAGTAATTCTGACATTTTCTTTTTTTTTTTAGAGTGAGTTTGCTGTACCACAAATTGAATAGATTTTCTGTGGCAGTCTACTATTGTGATATAATCACAATATAATATAACCCACCCCTACATGGCATGAATTAATGTGTGGTTGATTATGCTTTTTGTTAATGGTCAAAAGTCTGAATGTGTTGAAGTAAACATGAAAATTAATCAATAAATCGATCAAATCTTACTAACCCCCAAATTTGAACAGTAGTGAATGATTATAATGAATTAATAGATACTGCTTTAATACCATTTAATATATTGTATTTATTCATTTATTTATTTTTAACACAAAGTTTAGTGTGGTTTTTTTTTTCAGAGTTATTTAAATATATTCTGAATGTTAAAAAGATATTCAAATTAAAGCAGTTCGTTTCATTTATGAAATGTATTCCTAAATCATTTCCCAGGAAATAGTTCATCTGCATAAAGATACAAAACGCACAGTATTTCTAAATCCTAAATCTGATGTCTTTTAAAAAACAAAAATCCAAAAGTAATTTTGTCAAATGCAAAGCTGATTGTGTGTGCTAATTCATCTAACATGAAATGTTTCACCCTTGAAATGACTGAGCAGTCGTTCGAGGCTCATTTAAATGTAAATTGTGTCTGGTGCCAATGTGACAAAATGATTTGGCTGGAGGCTCCTTGCTGAAGTCAGTGCAGTGCAGGGCGAGGAGGGTTGCCGTGTTGCAGTATGATCGAATGACATTTAACAAAACATTTCAGCTCTCAATTTCATGTTTAGGTTTTAGCATGCTGAGGTATGACTCGATCTGTGTTTTGTCTGTATGTTCCACCATTTGAATGGCTAATGAGTCCTTTTCACTGGTGCATGGAGGCATTCTTCTCTAGCGTGGCCCCTGGAGCCTCACAATGAGGATGAGTGCCTCTAATGGACTGTAGTGTCTGTCTATGAGCTACCTGCTCAAGCGCTCAAAGCCCTCATAGCAAAGCCTTTTGATTGAATAGATTACATGGCTGCTTCCAAACTTACAGCGACAAAAATTCCCATTATGGCCCCAGACGGTCCCTAATCACATATTCCGTCACGGATCTTTAATGGACTCCCCAGAGTGCTCTATTTATGCAAGCGTGTGTTGTACGTTAAATTGAGTGATAGGTGTGTGTATTGCGTGAAGGTACGCTGATGCTATCTGCTGGCCGTGTGTCCTTGCAGCCTCAGCATACCAATGTGTGTTTCTGGTACCTTCCACCGGGCGTACGCTACCTGGAGGACAAAGTGGAGAAAATGAAGCGTCTGCACAAGGTGAGAAAAATTGGTGATGTGAACTGAGCTTTGATGTTTCAGAAGATGACGTGTTGCTTTTGCAGCAGTGGTACAATGAAAGAGTAACAAAAAAAGTAAATTAATCTTCATGCTCTGTTTTGTGGGTTGGAAAGACCCTAGGGGCATTTTAATAAGCCAAAAGCATATTTAACATTGAAATAAGACAGTTATATTTCATGATACTGTCTTATGAGAACTGATTATAAGCAAAATAGCAAATATTAGCCTATTCATGAGATACCAGACATAAAACATAAATACAATTTTATTCATTTATGCAGAATTTCCATATGCTAAGAAACAATAAACGGCTATATATGAGTGCTGCAAGTCAAAAAGGTTACAGTTTGAATAATATGTACTGTATCTATTTTATTTATCTATTATCTATTTTGATTTTGTTTAGGCCAGAAGAACATCCATAATGAAAAAGAAGTTTGCTTAATTGTATTAAATGTACACTTATAGTGTAATGTTCCATAATAAGCACTCTTTCTGTATTTCTTTTTCACAATAGTGGCTTTTAACGATTTTATTAAAGCATTGGGGTCTCAGGGACCCAAACACAACAGCACATAATGGTTAAGATGTCTGTTTGTAACGTCTAGATGCTTCAAACCAGAAAAATATCTAAAATGACATCCCTGCAGTGATGTCATTGTAGGGGGAGGGGCCGCTCATCAGGTGTCCTTTTATTGGCTGGCTGCTCTTCAGTCACTCCCATGCCAGCAAAGCTCTAATTGGCTATTAGTCTAAACAGATGGCGCTCATGCTAGCCATACACAGAGTCTCTATCTAACCCTACCCACAAACCCCTCCTCATCTACCTGAAACTAGAACACTTATTCTTTGTCCTTTACAAAGGATAAAATTGGCTTCCGGAGACTCTTGAGTAGCAGGATAGTCACATAGGTTTGAGTATTTATGGTGCAGGGACAAAGCAATACAGTATTTTTTTAATCTTTTAGACGTATATGAAAAGACACTGGACAGGTTCCAGTATATCAAGGCTCGTTTCATAGAGATGGACGTGGTTATAAGAGCTGGATACAGGCCACTGCTGATAATAGCTGGACACCTGCAAAAGATTTGAGAGGAAGTGAGTGTAATTATGTGGTGATGAGCAGCTGTGTGTCTTTTATTCAGATTACAGTCCCACATACTGTCCAAAGCTACTGCTCTAATCAAGTCAGTTCTGCTCAGGTTAAGTCAAGGACAGAGCATCACGCTTATAAGGAAACACTGGATTGATATTACTGGTTGACATTCTGGTTAGGCTTTAGTCTAAAGTATTACAATTCTGCAATGAATTGAGCTGGAACTGGTTAACGTACAGACTCTGTTTTGTTTTTAAGCTATTTTGAGTCTTTATATTTAAAAATATTAAACTCGTCCATTGATGTAACTTATATTATTAAATGCACATCCAAATAAATGCAAAATTAAGTATATTTTCCTCTGTATTACTTAAACAATTCTCAAAGATGTAAAGAAACAATTGACCCAAAATTTTAAATTGTCATCGTTTACAAACCCTAATGTTGTTCGAAACCTGACTTTCTTTCTTCTGTGGAAAACAAAAGAAGATTGCAAAATGTCTCTGTGTTATTTTGTCAATACAATGAAAGTAAATGGGATCCAGTGTTGTTTTGAGACCCCATTGACTTTCATTGTATAGACAAAAAATAGTTTAAACAACATAAGGGTGAGTAAATAACAACATAATTTACTGATCTAAGCATGAAGCTTTTAGTGGTTGCCTTGTTGTAATTGGCTAAATAAAACATTTTTGCTCCATTTGATTTCTAAATGAAAGTTTTTTTATTGTTGATGTTTTTTTTTTGAGAAAGAATGAAATTACTACTTTTATTCAGCAAGGGTTCAATTGATGTTCAAATGTGTCACTTAAGGCATTTACATTGTTACAAAAGATTTAAAATTAATTCTGTTCGTTTGAACTGTCTGTTCAGTAAAGGATCCTGAAAAAAATATATCATGATTTCCACAAAAAAAAAAAAAGTTTCTTCAGCAAATCAGCATATTAGAATTATTCCTGAAGGATCATGTGACACTGAAGACTGGAGTAATGCAAATTCAGCTTTACCATCATAGGATTAAAATGCTTTTAAAAAATACTGAAAAACAACAACAATGCAAACATTTCACAATATTACTGTTTCAGGTTTTTTTATTTTTATTTTATTGAACCAAAACTTTTGAACTAAGATCA
>NW_015540842.1:2717649-2719441 GCF_001515605.1 Sinocyclocheilus anshuiensis | reverse complement strand
CCTGACAACCACCAACAGCACCCCAAAATTTTTGCAAGGGCAATTTTTGAGAAAATGTAAAAAAAAAAAAAAACATTTCCCAAAGCTAGTAAAATATTCTCTCACAGGTTGCCCCTGTAATCAAAGCCAGAATGATGGAGTACGGAACGACCATGGTGAGCTATCAGCCGCAGGGAGACAAGGTCAACTTCTTCCGTATGGTCATCTCCAACCCAGCTGCTACCTTTGAAGACATTGACTTCCTCATTGAAGAGATTGAGCGACTGGGACAGGATCTTTAAAAACCTAAGACGCCAAAACCTGTTATTCTTGTGTCCCTGGATGGATCGAATATTTGTTGTGAATGTAACGGTAAATCATTGATTCCTCTTCTCCAAAGTCATATAAAGATAGTATGATTTTTTTTAAAAAGACAATATGAAAATATCTAGACTTTAGTATTGTAGCGTTGTTGTGGGCTCCGTGGTCCAAAGCCCTGTAAAAGTGTTACCGTCTGCTTTTACTGTCTATCTTAGTGTCTTTGACAGGACTTTGTTTGTTTACATGTGTTTATTGAGAATATGAAGAGTTACTTGCTTCTTATTCAGTGCAGGTCCTAAGTTTTTATTTGAACAGTTATTTAAGGTGCCAGATTACAGACTATATTATAATAGTAGAGACATATTATCAAAAATCTCTTCATCGTACGTAAAGCTTTTGTATTCAGAGACAATGTGTGACTTATGTTTTATCAATTTCTCAAGATACAGAACCATATGAAGAGTTTTACAAGAGTTTCGACCAGCTGTATTGAGTGTGGACATGAAGTTCATATATAGTTTAAATGAAATAACGTTTTTTTTTAAAACAAGCAGAACTATAATGTTGCGCTCTAAAATGATATTTACAGGAGATCTATAGTGACTATAGTGAACAGCAATGTTATATAAACATGTCTATACAGTAGCATAATATATGCTACTGAATTTGACCAATTTGACCAAATTAAAATGATAATAATAAAAAAGAACAAAATTGTTTTAATTATCTTACTATAAAAACAGAATAATCCTGTAATGCTCTTTAAAATGCTTCCCTTCCCCTAATAACGTGCAATTATCTAACAATATTCTTTATTTCTTTACTCGGAAATTCAGAATTTCCAACTTAAAGGGTTAGTTCACCCAAAAATGAAAATTCTGTCATTAATTACTCACCCTCGTGTTGTTTGAAACCCGTAAGACCTTCGTTCATCTTCGGAACACAATTTAAGAAGTTTTTGATGAAATATGAGGGCTCTCTGACCCTCCCATAGACAGCAAGGTAACTACCACGTTCAAGGTCCAGAAAAGTACCAAGATGATCGACAAAGTAGTCCGTGTGACATCAGTGGTTCAACTGTAAAGTTACGAAGCTACGAGAATACTTTTTTGCTCAAAGAAAACAAAAATAACGTCTTTATTCCACATTTTCGTCTTTACTGCGCCACTTTGGATGCGCATTCACGACAGTATCGTCGTTCTCGTAGCTTTGTAACTTTACAGTTGAACCACTGATGTCACACGGACTACTTTGTCGACCCCTAAAGTTTTTTTTTTTTTTGTCGATCATCTTGGTACTTTTCTGGACCATGAACGTGGTAGTAACCTTGCTGTCTATGGGAGGGTCAGAGAGCCCTCAGATTTCATCAAAAAATATCTTAAATTGTGTTCCGAAGATGAACAAAGGTCTTACGGTTTTGAACAACATGAGGGTGAATAATTAATGACAGAATTTTCATTTTTGGGTGAACTAACCCTTTAACATCATGATT
>NW_015540842.1:2703783-2717568 GCF_001515605.1 Sinocyclocheilus anshuiensis | reverse complement strand
TATATATATATACCTTTAAACAGGGTTTTCAAAGAATGTTTCAGCAAAGAAAATGTGTGATTCCAAGTCATCTGATAAAAGAAGTCACATTCACCCAAGGAGGTAGCAATGCACAGTACAGAAGGCTGCTCAAGCGTTTTCCGTTACGATCAATATCAGACAGCTAATCGACAAAGCACAAGTACTCTCATTATTTAGCAAATTAATACACTTTTCAGTGAGTTGAAGATGTATTTGTTATCAGTTTTACTCTGCACTATTCTTATCAGTGGTGTTTGCTAAGGCTAGCAAAAAGGAGTTGCATAAAGGAGGGTCATAAACACCAGACTATCACAGAGGCTCTTTTGACTTGGACCACTTAACAACCATGTAGTAACACATTAGCAACCAGCCAGTACACCCTGGCAACAACACAGATGTTAAAAAAAATACATTATAGCAAAGCCCTGACAACCACCAACAGCACCCCAAAATTTTTGCAAGGGCAATTTTTGAGAAAATGTAAAAAAAAAAAAAAACATTTCCCAAAGCTAGTAAAATATTCTCTCACAGGTTGCCCCTGTAATCAAAGCCAGAATGATGGAGTACGGAACGACCATGGTGAGCTATCAGCCGCAGGGAGACAAGGTCAACTTCTTCCGTATGGTCATCTCCAACCCAGCTGCTACCTTTGAAGACATTGACTTCCTCATTGAAGAGATTGAGCGACTGGGACAGGATCTTTAAAAACCTAAGACGCCAAAACCTGTTATTCTTGTGTCCCTGGATGGATCGAATATTTGTTGTGAATGTAACGGTAAATCATTGATTCCTCTTCTCCAAAGTCATATAAAGATAGTATGATTTTTTTTAAAAAGACAATATGAAAATATCTAGACTTTAGTATTGTAGCGTTGTTGTGGGCTCCGTGGTCCAAAGCCCTGTAAAAGTGTTACCGTCTGCTTTTACTGTCTATCTTAGTGTCTTTGACATGACTTTGTTTGTTTACATGTGTTTATTGAGAATATGAAGAGTTACTTGCTTCTTATTCAGTGCAGGTCCTAAGTTTTTATTTGAACAGTTATTTAAGGTGCCAGATTACAGACTATATTATAATAGTAGAGACATATTATCAAAAATCTCTTCATCGTACGTAAAGCTTTTGTATTCAGAGACAATGTGTGACTTATGTTTTATCAATTTCTCAAGATACAGAACCATATGAAGAGTTTTACAAGAGTTTCGACCAGCTGTATTGAGTGTGGACATGAAGTTCATATATAGTTTAAATGAAATAACGTTTTTTTTTAAAACAAGCAGAACTATAATGTTGCGCTCTAAAATGATATTTACAGGAGACTGCCAGTGTCTATAGTGAACAGCAATGTTATATAAACATGTCTATACAGTAGCATAATATATGCTACTGTACTTCTAAAATTTGACCAAATTAAAATGATAATAATAAAAAAGAACAAAATTGTTTTAATTATCTTACTATAAAAACAGAATAATCCTGTAATGCTCTTTAAAATGCTTCCCTTCCCCTAATAACGTGCAATTATCTAACAATATTCTTTATTTCTTTACTCGGAAATTCAGAATTTCCAACTTAAAGGGTTAGTTCACCCAAAAATGAAAATTCTGTCATTAATTACTCACCCTCGTGTTGTTTGAAACCCGTAAGACCTTCGTTCATCTTCGGAACACAATTTAAGAAGTTTTTGATGAAATATGAGGGCTCTCTGACCCTCCCATAGACAGCAAGGTAACTACCACGTTCAAGGTCCAGAAAAGTACCAAGATGATCGACAAAGTAGTCCGTGTGACATCAGTGGTTCAACTGTAAAGTTACGAAGCTACGAGAATACTTTTTTGCTCAAAGAAAACAAAAATAACGTCTTTATTCCACATTTTCGTCTTTACTGCGCCACTTTGGATGCGCATTCACGACAGTATCGTCGTTCTCGTAGCTTTGTAACTTTACAGTTGAACCACTGATGTCACACGGACTACTTTGTCGACCCCTAAAGTTTTTTTTTTTTTTGTCGATCATCTTGGTACTTTTCTGGACCATGAACGTGGTAGTAACCTTGCTGTCTATGGGAGGGTCAGAGAGCCCTCAGATTTCATCAAAAAATATCTTAAATTGTGTTCCGAAGATGAACGAAGGTCTTACGGGTTTGGAACAACACGAGGGTGAGTAATTAATGACAGAATTTTCATTTTTTGGGTGAACTAACCCTTTAATACTTGGAAAAGTGCAATAGAGTGGCATTTGAACGGCAGTTGGTCTTGGAAACTTCTAGGTAGATGTTCACTTTTAAGCAAACAAAATAAAAAAAAGAAATCAAATAGGCATATTCATTCTTTCAACAATGTCCCCTGGAATGAAACAATAGCACATGCATATTAAGTACTGTATTAAAACATGGATTTAAATGACAAATTTAGTGTAGTAAAACACTTTCCTACATAATAGCAATAGATTTCTTAATTTACCGACCCATTCATGTACTTATTTAGCTTTCTTATACAAAATTATAGATATTTCAGGGTATATTAACAGAGCTAAATTTAATGTTACATATAAACTCCAAAAAGAAAATAACACATAAGCATAATTAGGGTTCTGCCCTATGATAGTATGTAAATAATCTTTTAAGATGTGCTTGATCAAGTGCATATTGATGTGAATACATCACTGTATTGTATATAAGGCAGAGTCTATTTGTGTGGTAAATAATATTATTTTCTCTATTCAACAGATATTTAATCATAAATGGTAGATACATTCTGCTTGTGTGTGCGTGTGTCAGATGTGTTGAATATGATGACTTGTGTAACTGCAAAGATGAAGGATCTGGCTTTAAATCCTCTGCATTTTAACATACTAACTCGAAATGATTATTATAGCACATTTCGGTGGTTATGAGGGCCATTTCTGAACCAGTGCTGGTTGTATTCGTGCCCAAGTGATAAACTTGACATCCTGTGCCGATTTGTATTTTTGTGTGTTTGTAACTGTATTGCCTTAGTATTAATTGCCAGTATTGTCTAGTTCTCCTAAAGAGGAGCTTGTGCACTTTAGCTTATATGTATGATGATCTGTCCAATGGATGTTCTTAGTTTGATGTTTTATGAAACTGAGCGTTGTCTGAATGTGTCCCAGCTTGGACGTCCGTTCGAGATGAGAGTTGCTTATAGCTGAAATCCTGTGTAGATTTGCTAATGCTACATTACTGCCTTTATCCTGTAATAGTCATCCGCCCTGCTGAAAAACACAACTGAACCCAGCCAAATCTGGTTTAAGATTGGTCTTACAGTGCATTTCCCAATAGTATCTTAGCTTGAACATAATTTGTTGGTTCCAACAGTTTGGTGTTTCCTGAATCCATAGTTCCAACAAACATTCGCAAACAGCATGGCAAAATTTTGTAATCAAAGCTACTCTTAACATGTGGTTAGAAGCATAGTTTCTTGTTATTATGACATAAGGACTTAAATAAATCATGCACTTGAGTCAAATAAGTATGCAAACACATAGTACAATCTATAGCTATCATTCTATACATTAATACATTTCATTCTACGACGTTTCTTTTTTTTGCATACATGCTCTAGTACCACGAAGGAGAGAACGGAGAACAAAAGTAGCGAAGCAGTCCGCAGATGCCATGTGCATTATTTACAGCAATAATGACTTTAATTTAATTAACACCTGCTTGATGTCATTTACAACAGTTCTAACCAATGTGATTCAAAAACGACTGCGCAACAAAGTTCCTTTCTTTTTTGGAAAACTCATCGCTAGCTACTTTCTACAAGGATGCATCATACTAAAGTAGTTAAGCAGTGAGTTATGTCATTGTACAGGAAACGCACCCCTGGTCAGGCAGTAAGACCAACTTAAACCAGCTAATCCGGCTAGTTACGAAAATTAACCATGGTTTTATTATAGTAAAAGTGTAGTAACAATATTTTTTGGCAGACTGAATTGCGTAACCACAGTTTTACTACAAATACCGTGGTTAAACCATGGTTAGTGTTGCAAACTCATGGTTAATTTGTGGTTTAACTATATTAACTGTTTTTTGTTTTTATTTGTAGTAAAACCATAGTTAATTTTCATAGGGGTCAAGCTGCTTTTTCAGCATTGAAGGAATGCTAAATTGGTCATTTTCGAGATATGAGTGTTCTTTCTGTCCCTTTTCAGGATCGACAAGCTGTGTCACATAGTTTATGTATTTTAAGCTCTTGTATTCACGACAAATGCATTGACATCCTCACCGTGGTAGTCTTGGAACACCCACTGTGCCGTCTTTTCCCGCTGCTGCTACAAACCTGCTGTCTTTGCACGTGCATGAACGCCTTGCCTTCCGAGCTTGTGAAATACAATCCCATATATCCACATATATATATATGTATATTTAGTGCAAACTGGTGTTAGTTTTAGTGGCAATATGGATAGCTTAGCTTCAAATATATAGTACACTGTCGCTAGCTTGCTCACTCTGTGTTAGCATTATCCAATGTATTTATCTGCTAAGCAAGCATGTTCTGCGTGGCTAGAAGTTGTATGCTTTCACGACCGTATACTGTATCTCTATCTTTCTCTCTGTCTTTCGCTTTAGTTGTTTTCCGCAGCTTTAATATTAGCGTGTGTAGTTCCTTGGCATGCCTCTATATAAGCATATTCAAAGTCTCGGTGTCTCTCTATCGCACTCTCTTCTTCCTGTGTCTGTCTTTCTCTTGCTTTGCCTTGTAGCAGCTCTCAGACCTTTAAGAGCAGTGTTTTCCCTGCTGTTTCACGGCTACCCATCATGTCCATCAGTTTGTCGTATGAGGAACTCATGTGTTGTCATGAACCTGACCGAACAGGGTAACACCATATGACTGAGTGAATTCATTTTTTTTCTTTCTCGCTCAACATTGCTTGAAAGTAAAGTGATTGTCTGAGGATCTGATGTTCAGAAGAAAGTAAAAAAAAAAAACTATTGTGTTGAAATTATATAGAGCGAGGCAGATGACAGACCCTCTTGAAATGTGTTTTACTTTCATGAGAAACGGCAATAAATGATACTGCCAAACAAGTCTGTCTGGATTTTTAATAAACCTCATCACTTGATTTGAAAGACAATGGGCTTTTATGACTAAGTATCCTCCCAGAAGTATTTATGGTAAACTGAAATATAATTTAATGCCATTTCTATTGAAACTTGTATGTCATGTATTAGAATATATTTATAATTGCACATTTGTAATGAAGTTGCATTTTTGTATATTTTAAATATACTAACTTTAAAATAAAGCCTACTAAATCCATCCACCTCACAGGTGTGGCATATCAAGATGCTGATTAGACAGCATGATTATTGCACAGGTGTGCCTTAGGCGGCCTTTCCACTGCACACGACATTCGGACACGACTGTCAGAATTCGCCCCCTAGTGGCAGTCGCACAGAAATTTCATTATGATCGTACACGGCAACATGGGAGAGAAGCTTATCCTCGCGGTCTCAGAAAACCCCATTCTGTATGATACTTCTGTAGAATCATACAGAGACTTTAATAGGAAAAATGAGGCTTGGAAGAGAGTTAGCGAGATTGTCGGTTTGTCAGGTGTGTTTTGTTTGCCAAATTTGCTGAATGTATGCAAATCCATGTCGTGCCTTAATTAGCATCTAGCCTAGTATTCCCATGTATTTCCATGCAGTTAGGAGAAGGGTTTTTTTTTTTTTTATTGCTTCAAACAGATTAACAAAAGATTTTAACATATAGATACAACACAACCTATTCACATTATTACAATCATACAACTTACAGGAACAAAAAATAAATAAATAAAAAAAAAATAATAATAATTAAAAAAATTAAATAAAATAAAAAAATTAAATAAAAGATATGAATTTTGTTCAGTGTATATATATATTTTTGCAGTAATAAAAATAGACCTAAGCGAACAATAGCCTTTAAAATGACTTAAAATACATTTATAGCAAATAGGCAATAATAATTTGTTCAAATAAAGTATCAAAAACAAGTAATCATATGGTTTTATTGAATAAAACTGTTAAAATACATAATGTATTATAAACAACAGAGTTAATGTACATTACGCATTATAACAACTGACTGCAGAGGGCGCCAACAGCGTGACAGTTGTTTTTATACTTTACTGTGCGATCAAATCCTTGTTTAATATCGATTAAACAGCATTTAATTCTAATGTCCACTTAATATTTGGCCATTTCTTTAAGACAAAAATACTACAGCCACTGTAATTTCTTGAATATGTGGACATCAAGTGTAAACTCAGAGCGAGTTTTATTTTTTATCTTGAAATTGCGATGAACAGTTAGCATATTGAGAAAGATATTGATGTATTCTTCTGTATTTGCCAAGGTTTATAAATTATTTACCTTACAAATTTGATCAAATGGCGCACATTGCGGTTCCAGATGAACGTTATAATAAACCCAAACTCACAACAATATGCACAGATGGAGTTTGAGACGCTTAAATGATAACAGTTTGTGTGGAGCAGCATTTACTGTGAACGGAGTCGCTCTGAGACACACGTACGTAACCTACATGCATGTATTTAATATAAATACAATAAAATAATTAGAGCGCATATATTAAACCTGCATCGCATATATTTATTTAGTTGAATGGTAGCGTTTGGCAATTCATAATAGCATTACGTTTTATTACGGTTTTTAAATGGGTTTAATATATCATGCAGCCTTGGAAAACAGTCTAATAGGCCTAATGCGTTTCATGGATTATCGTCCGTGAAATGTGCCACCTCCGGTATTTTCAGTAGCCCCTCACTGCAGAACAAAGATCCAGGGGGCGGGGTTGGATCCACATCTAGGGGTTGGAGATGGGTAGGTTTAGGAGTGGAGAAGGGTGGGTTTAGGGATCAGGGGGTGGAGATGGGTAGGTTTAGGTATATGTAAGGTGGGAGGAGTTGGATCTGGATCCAACCTCGCCCCCTGGATCTTGTGTTCTGCATCTTGGTATTTTTCTGGTTAGGCTACTTGACACGTGCAAAATGTAATTGAGGATTTTAATCATTTTAATAATGTAATCGAGTACTCTAATTGAATTGGAATCGTGACAGCCCTACTAAATAATACTAATGTAGGCTAATATCAAATAACACACTACAGTTAATATTATGATCAAGTATGTTGCATGTGCTTTAGTATGTTAGTCAGCACATTAAAATAAATGTAGCCTACTTCTTTAAAGCATGACCCAAAAAAATGTAAACAATGATTAGAAATATAATTTAAATCTTTAAATTCAATATGATTACATTAAGTGCACTTTTTACTTATAACATTTTCCAATATTTTTTCTGAGCATTTTTATGGATTCTACTGAAAATTATAAGGCATAGTCAAATGTGAACAAACTGAAAAAATTATACCAAAAAAAGTTACATAAAGCCATATAAAGTGAAGTAGCATGTGAAGAGGGTGTTCAGTAAATATTTCAGAGCACAGAGAGATCTGGTGTTTTACAGGCCTTCAGTCATGCCTCTCATGAACATCAAACACTCACACAGCGCCTGGATCTGTACCACATTACAAAACGGCAGATCACTTGACCTTCAGGACTGTTCGTATTAACATCACTTCATAAATGCCTCCACAGAAACATGTTTGTGCCGTTGAGGGGTATATATATCCAGCATTTGTACTGCTCAGTGTGCTGTCATCTTCAGTGTATTCTTATCTGATTCTGAGTCACATGGTAGTAATAAACCAATACAAACTGCAACTTCATTGTATCTATCTATCTATCTATCTATCTATCTATCTATCTATCAGTTGGTCTGTCTGTCTGTATTCTACTTAATTCTGTTGTGACTGATAGTGATTTGTAGTATTAGATTATTAATAAACTAGAAAGTGAAAACTAGATTGCTATGATTATTTGAGTCATTGGGGATGTAATTTGACATTTAATCAGGGTGTGTAAGATGTGTTGTGAAGTAGTACGGCTCCCAGAGGATGTGACAGGAATAATGAGTTCATTTGAGTGTTGAATCATTAACTGATATCAGCCTACAGGGGGCACTGTGGCCTTACTAGTGCCGCTGTGACGTTTACACACAAGGTCAGTATAAAATGCTCGTTATCTTTTGTAAATAACACATCACCAGTAAAAAATAGTTGACTCCTTTTTGTGGTATTAATATTCATTAACATATTTGAGTGTTTTTTGACATCCAAAACTCATATCCCAGCAGAGTGAATATGTTTATATGAATATGATTTTTTTTGTTTTGGCATGAAATATCTAACATATACTAATATAAGCATTTAGCTATTGAAAGTGAATTCTTGATCCCTAACTGTGTGCTGTGCTCAGATGTGATTTAGACATACATACATGCATACATAAATACATACATTTTGTATTTGTGTCGTTTCTTTAAAATATTATGATTAAATATTCAGTTCCCAGGAGTTTTATGCATATTGAAAACAACTCCAGTAATACTGAGCAAATAGTGATCCATGACATTAGTTGAAAATAGTATTATGTTGAATATCACAAAGTTTTGTGTCTGTTTGTTAAAAAGGGATTTGTGGACACATCAGTGTTTTTAGATTTGCGGAGTAACAATTATAGTTTTTATTTTTAGGTAAAAAGATCAAATAATAGTGTTGTTATTATTATAACAACATATTCATATTGTTATTCATAGTGTTGCTATTGTGACATATCTTGAATTAAAATATGGGCAATTAAATATATAAATATTCATATGCCTGTATACAAGAATACATTTACTTTTCAGATGAATCTCTTTTACTTTGAGACTGCTCTGTCTGTCATTACGTATTCAGTTATTCAACTGAATTGTCAAAATACTATTTTAAATAGAATAGTTGATTTAATATTTTACATTAATGAAATATTAAAAATATATAAATAGCTATTAATAAAAATGTTATCAAACGTAATTTATGAAATCTGTAAAAGGGAGGCTTCTTACCCCTGTAGTGCCTCTTTGAGTAATTTTACATTTTATGCTATAGCAACTAAATTAGCAAATATGTATCTCTCTTAAAGGGATAGTTCACCCAAAAATGAAAATTCTATCATTTACTCACCCTCATGGCGTTCCAAACCTGTATGAGTTGCTTTCTTATGTTGAACATAAAAGAAGATATTTTGAAGATTGCTGGTAATCAAACAGTTGGTGGTTGCCATTGACTTCCATAGTATTTTTTTTCCTACTATGGAAGTCAATGGCAACCACCAACTGTTTGATTACCAGCAATCTTCAAAATATCTTCTTTTGTGTTCAACATACGAAAGCAACTCATACAGGTTTGGAACGACATGAGGGTGAGTAAATGATAACAGAATTTTCGTTTTTGGGTGAACTATCCCTTTAATAACACCAGATCACAACACCAGAGAGAAAAAAAATAAACACTCTGTTGTCACTTTTCAGTGATGAAAAAGCCAAATAGTTCTGCCTGTTTTTTTTCTCTCTGCATACATGAAATAAATTTGCCAAGCTGCCCTTTGTTCTTTTATTTTTGTTCTAAATTGTTCTTGACAGTCAGTCACAATGTTTACATCCAATCATCCAGTGTCCTCATTTTTCCCAATTTTGTAGTTGCTTTCTTCTGTTGCTGCTTAAAAAGGCAATTTTGCTCTCTATATAGTCATGTGATCTGTCTCAGCTATACATAGAAACCCATCAGTTCCACTGTTATCTGTTTAGCCCTGTTTCTTATCACGTCACTGCAAATAAACCGCATCAGCTATGTCTGTGATCAGAAACATCCCCACAAAGAGCCTTCTGCTGATGTCTTTACTTTAGAGTCTCTCACATTTACTTACTTTGGGAATCCTAATTTAAGGCCAACAGGCTTTAAATCTATAGTTTACTTTCTGCTTATGGCCTTTGATGTATGTAGAATGATTAAATGCATGCCCTGTGTTCTGAAAGTTTGTATGGTATATTTCAATTTCAGTTACATTTCAATTTAGTTTAACCCTCCAATGCCTGATATACACTGATCGGCCACAACATTAAAAACAATGACAGTTGAAGTGAATAACATTGATTATATTACAATGGCACCTGTGGATGGGTCGAATATATTAAGCAGCAAGTGAACAGTCAGTTTTTGTATTTTATGTGTTGGAAGCAGGAAAAAAAAGGGCAAACGAATAGATCACTTTGACAAGGGCCAAATATTGATGGTTAGATGACTGGGTCAGAGCATCTCTAAAACGGCAAGTCTTGTGGGGTGCTCCAGTATGCAGTGGTTAGTACCTACCAAAATTGGTGCAAGTATGGACAAATGGTGAACTAGCTTTACACAGTGCATCACAGTTTGTTGCGTAAAAGGTGCAGACCTGCCAGAGTGCCCATGATGACCCCTGTCCACCGCCGAAATTGCTTACAATGGGCATGTGAGTGTCAGAACTGGACCATGGAGCAATGGAAGAAAGTTGCCATCATTTATCTGGGGAAGATGGCAGCAGGATGAGAAGAAGGCAGTTTTATGCTCTGGCTAATATTCTCCTGGGAAACCTTGGATCCTGGCATTCATGTGTTACTTTGACACATACTGTACCATCTACCTAAAGATTGTTGCAGTAGCCTCTTTCAGCAGGATAATGCACACTGCCACACTGCAAAAAATGTTCAAGAATGGTTTGGGGAACATGACAAAGAGTTCAAGGTGTTGCCTTGGCTTCCAAACTCGCCAGGTCTCACTCCAATTGAGCATCTATGGGGTTTGCTTGACCAACACGGAGGCCCCACCTCACAACTTGCAGGAATTAAAGGATCTGCTGTTAATATTTCAGTGCTAGATACTACAGGACACGTTCCAGGGTCTCGTGGAGTCCATGCCTCAACGCATCAGAGCTGCAGCACGAGGGGGACCCACACTATATTAGGCGGGCAGTTTTAAAGGGGCCATGACATGGATTTTTTTCATAATTACTATAATATGTTCCTTGAGGTTCACTTATAATGTTAAGAACATGTTTTTGTTCTTTAAAAAAAAACAACTATGTATGTGGAAAAATTCTTTATTTTCAACCCTCATTCTGACCCTATGTCTAAAAGTGATCTGTTTTTAGGGGCAGGACCTTTAAGGCTTGTCAGTAATCAGCCACTGTTATGATTAACGTCAGTGCACTGTGTGTGAGTGTTCTGACTACATAATCCATATAAAATGGTTATTTACAGACAAATCATGAAATAATTTACTTACAGTTTGTGATGCAACAGCAGTCAGATCTAGTACAGCTTCATCTTTCAACAAAGGTTTCTTTGCAAACTCTCCATTACACTTTGCCTCACTTACAAATCAGAATGCTCCTGCAAAAAAAAAGAAAAAAAAAAAGGCATGCAATCCTCTGACATGATCTGGGCAAATTTGATTTCTCATGTCATGACCCCTTTAATGTTGTGGATCAACAGTTTTTTAATACATTTAGAATTGTTCAGACTATTCACACTGATGTTTTGTGGCACTCAGCCAACATGAGTATTAGAGTTCTGATCTTAAGAGTTCTTGAAGGAACTTATGGATTCCACCTTTTTGAAATGGTGCCATTGTGACGGTCTGAGGAACCACAAATGGTTGCCTCAAGTATATTTTCCTTTTTACAGAATTATATAACCTATAACAAGAAAAGCAGATGGAAACTATTTCCTAAGCACACATAGAAGCATCTATACTGGGCTGCTAAAGCACAAACAGTACAGCATTACTATCTGTTGGCTTTGATAAATTAATTTGATATTTATTTTTATTTCAGATAAATAAAGATTTACAAAAAGTTGTATTATTTAGTTATATTATTATTATTATTATTATTATTATTATTATTATTGTTTACAAAATAGTTTGGTTTTATTTAACACTAAACTGATCAAATGTGATTTACTGTATGCTGTTACCTTTTGTAGAACATTTTGTATGTAAAATAAGTGCTGTTGTTTTGAACTTTCTATTCATCAAATAATCCTGGAGGGAAATCAAATCATCTTGATTTTTAAAGATTAAGCAGCACAATTTTTCAACAATAATAAATGTTTCCTGAGCAGCATATCAGCATATTAAAATGATTTCTGAAAGATCATGTGACACTGAAGACTGGAGTAATGACTGCTGAATATTCACAGGAATAAATTACATTTTAAAATATATTCAGAAATAAAAAATGCATTTTAAATTTAAATACTTTAAATATATATTAAATTTAAATATTTCACAATATTGCTGCAATACTGCTGTTTTTCACATAATGCAGCCTTAGTGAGCACAATACACTTCTTTCAAAAGCGTTAAAAAAAATCTTGCAGACCATAATCCTATATATTTTCTATAGGCTACAGACTCACAATGACATAAGCTGTGCTGACACCGCAAGTGCAAACTGTGCTCAGAGTAGCCAGCTTGTGACTGTATATTGAAGGTAGTTTGTTTACAGCTGTTTAAAAACACTTAATCTCTCAGTGGCTGCTGCAGAAGGCAATTAACCTCAGCACTCACAGGGGAATGGATTTGATCTCAGCTCTTTAAAGCTACACCAAGTACATCTTACGTCCTGTCAGAGCCTGAGCTGTCTATTGTTTCAGGAAAATAGAATAGGGGTTATGCGCAACAGACTTCCGTATTCTGTTAACCGGGTCTCGTCGCTTCCGGTTCAAGCGTTTTGTATATGCTTAGTTAAATATGAAGCAGTTTTACTCAAGATGCCTTCAAAGTAGATACCAATGATGATCATAACCAATGTCCATCACATATGCGGACTGATATCTAAAAGTTTTTTTTATTTTTATTCTTTTCACATTTAGATATACAAATTGAATAAAACGTCAACAATAAAAACAGCTAGCTAGTTTAACTGACTATCTTAAAAGTCCATAGATATCGCTATTATTTAATACGGCTGTTAACACGTTCTCCGACAAGCGGAAGCAATGAGACCTGTTTTCCGGGTTTGGTCAGGTGATGTTCGACATATACCCTATTCTTTCTGCCATGTTTTGGAACAATGCTAACACACTCCTGTTCTTTCACTTGATTTTGTTGTTTTATATTCAGACATTTAGCAGACACTTTTATCCAAAGCGACTTACAAATGAGGACAATGGAAGCAATATGAATGCCTTGAATTTTATGCGAGCAGCTACTGGTAGCCAGTGCAAATTGATAAATAGAGGTGTGACGTGCATTCTTTTTGGCTCATTAAATATTAATCTTGCTGCCGTGTTCTGGATTAATTGTAAAGATTTGATAGAACTGGCTGGAAGGCCTGCCAAGAGAGCATTGCAATAGTCAAGCCTGCATAGAACAAGAGCTTGAACTAGGAGTTGTAAAGCATGTTCAGAAAGAAAGGGCCTGTGGTCTAAATTTTATTGTTTGGGGCTTTGGTATTGGTCTACATTTATGGAGGTCTGCATTTGGTCTAGGCTTTAGTCTTTGGGGGTCCGGAATTGGTCTAGGCTTTAGAAGGTGTGTTATTGATCTGGGTTTTTTACATTTAGTCATTTAGCAGACACTTTTATCAAAAGCGATTTACAAATGAGGACAATGGAAGCAATCAAAATCAACAAACGAGCAATCATATGCAAGTGCTATAACAAGTCTCAGTTAGCTTAATGCAGTAAACATAGCAAGGTTTTTTTAAATCATATAATAATTAAAAAGAAAACAGAATAGAACAAGAACAGAGCAAGCTAGTGTTAGAGGCCTTTTTTGCTTTTGTTAATCAGAAGTCAGAAGTCAGAAAGTCCGA
>NW_015540842.1:2702759-2703109 GCF_001515605.1 Sinocyclocheilus anshuiensis | reverse complement strand
CAATAAAGCGACATTCACTTGCAGAACGCAAGCTTCTAGAGGGCACATAAGTCTGAAGTAATGAATTTAGGTAAACTTTTTTTGTTTATTTATAACAAAACTTTTTTTGTTTATTTATAATTGTAGGCAAACATTAATGCCTTGAATTGTATGCGAGCAGCTATTGGTAGCCAGCGCAAACTGATAAACAGAGGTGTGATGTGCATTATTTTCGGCTCGTTAAAAATTAATCTTGCTGCCGCGTTCTGGATTAATTGTAAAGATTTGATAGAACTGGCTGGAAGACCTGCTAAGAGAGCATTGCAATAGTCCAGCCTGGACAGAACAAGAGCTTGAACAAGGAGTTGTGT